>NW_027287752.1:0-70154 GCF_047511675.1 Marmota flaviventris
AGTGAACTCAGAGTTCTCTGCAGCTTTGCAAATGCTTTCAAATGAAAGTGTATGTTCCTTGCCTCCGCTTAGAGCTACCACCACAGGGAACAAGGCATAGAGAGCACACCGAGAACGAATTGAGTGAGTCATGTTTGAAGAAGCTAGCACAAACCGTGTTGGATATACAGTTCCAAATGCATGTATCCCCATAAGGGAAAAGGAAGTGAAACTTAAAATTCAAAGTGCTCCTGCAAACGAACGCTTCAACCCTGAAGAACGAAATTTGGGCAGCCAAGTGAAACCGGTATACTCATCTTTGCTGCCAAGTATCATCAAGATCGGGTGAAAAAATTTTGCTGAGATTCCAGTAAACTCAGAGTTCTGTGGAAGCTCTGCAAACACTTTCAAATGAAAGGATATTTTCCTTGCCTCTGCTTAGGGCTACTTCAACAGGAAACAAAGCATAGAGAGTGCACTGAGAACTAACTGAGGGAGTCAAGTTTCATGCAGCTAGTACCAACCGCGTTTGAGTTAGAGTTCCAAATGCATGTATCCCTATAGGGGAAAATGAAGTGAAACCTCCAATTCCAAAGTGTTCCTGCAAACGAACTATTCAACCTAGAAGATCTAAATTTGGGCAGCCAAATGCAACCGGTCTACTTATCTTTGCTGTCGAGTCACAACAAGTTAGGGTGAAAAAATATTTGCTGAGAATCCAGGAAACTCACAGTTCTGTGGAATCACTGCAAAGGCTTTCAAATGAAAGTTTCTTTCCCTTGCCTCTGCTTAGGGTTACTTCAACAGAAAACAAAGCATAGAGATCACACTGAGAACTAGTTGAGTGAGTTTCAGTTTCAAGCAGCTAGCGTAAACCGTGTTTGATGTATAATTCCAGATGCATGTATCCCTATAAGGGAAAAGGAAGTGAAACCTAAACATTCAAAAGCGTTCCTGCAAACGAACTTTTCAACCTAGAAGAACGAAATTTGGGTAGCTAAGTGCAACTGGTAAACTCATCTTTCCTGACAAGTATCATCAAGATCAGGTGAGTAATTATTTGCAGAGATTCCAGTTAACTTGGAGCTCTGTTGAAGCACTGTAAATGCTTTCTTAGGAAAGCGAATGTTCCTTGTCTCCACTTAGGACCACTTCACCAGGGAACCAATCACAGAGAGCACACCGGGAACTAATTGAGTGAGTCAAGCTTCAGGCAGCTGGCACAAACAGTGTTTGATTTAGAGCTCCAAATGCATGTATTCCTATAGGTTAAAATGATGAGAAACCCCCCAAATTCAATGTCTTCCTGAAAGCAAATGTTTCAACGTAGAAGAACGAAATTTTGGCAGCCAAATGCAACTGTTATGCTCATCTTTCTTACCTAGTATCAACAAGCTCAAGTGAAAAAATATTCGCTGAAATTCCAGTAAACTTGGGAGTTTTGTGGAAGCTCTGCAAACACCTACATAAGAAAGTGTATTTTCCTTGCCTCTGCTTGGGGATACTTCAGCAGGGGACAATGCATAAAGAGCCACTGAGAAGTCATTGAGTGGGCCAAGTTTCAAACAGGTATCACAAACTGTGTTTGATTGAGCATTCCAAATGCATGTATTCCTATAGGGGAAAAAGAAGTTAAACCTGAAAATTCAAAGTGTTCCTGCAAAGGAACTCTTCAACATAAGATGACGAAATTTGGGCTGCCAAGTGCAACTCATCTACTCAGTTTTGCTGCCAAGTATCAACAAGATCGGGTGAAAAAATATCTGCTGAGAGTCCAGTAAACTCTGTTCTGTGGATGCTCTACAAACACTTTCAAATGAAAGTTTATTTTTCTCTGCTCTGCTTCGGTGTACATAAACCGGTAACAAAGCATAGAGAGCACAATGAGAACTCATTCAGTGAGTCAATTTTCAAGCAGCTAGCACAAACCGTGTTTGATTTCGATCTCCAAAAGCATGTATCCCTATAGGGGAAAATGTAGTAAAACCTGACTAATCCAAGTCATCCTGCAAAGGAATGATTCAGCCTAGCAGAACAAAATTTGTGCTGCCAAGAGCAACTGGTATACACATTTTTTCTACCAAGTATCAACAAGTTCGGGTGAATAAACATTTGCTGAGATTCCAGTGAACTCAGAGTTCTCTGCAGCTTTGCAAATGCTTTCAAATGAAAGTGTATGTTCCTTGCCTCCGCTTAGAGCTACCACCACAGGGAACAAGGCATAGAGAGCACACCGAGAACGAATTGAGTGAGTCATGTTTGAAGAAGCTAGCACAAACCGTGTTGGATATACAGTTCCAAATGCATGTATCCCCATAAGGGAAAAGGAAGTGAAACTTAAAATTCAAAGTGCGCCTGCAAACGAACGCTTCAACCCTGAAGAACGAAATTTGGGCAGCCAAGTGAAACCGGTATACTCATCTTTGCTGCCAAGTATCATCAAGATCGGGTGAAAAAATTTTGCTGAGATTCCAGTAAACTCAGAGTTCTGTGGAAGCTCTGCAAACACTTTCAAATGAAAGGATATTTTCCTTGCCTCTGCTTAGGGCTACTTCAACAGGAAACAAAGCATAGAGAGTGCACTGAGAACTAACTGAGGGAGTCAAGTTTCATGCAGCTAGTACCAACCGCGTTTGAGTTAGAGTTCCAAATGCATGTATCCCTATAGGGGAAAATGAAGTGAAACCTCCAATTCCAAAGTGTTCCTGCAAACGAACTATTCAACCTAGAAGATCTAAATTTGGGCAGCCAAATGCAACCGGTCTACTTATCTTTGCTGTCGAGTCACAACAAGTTAGGGTGAAAAAATATTTGCTGAGAATCCAGGAAACTCACAGTTCTGTGGAATCACTGCAAAGGCTTTCAAATGAAAGTTTCTTTCCCTTGCCTCTGCTTAGGGTTACTTCAACAGAAAACAAAGCATAGAGATCACACTGAGAACTAGTTGAGTGAGTTTCAGTTTCAAGCAGCTAGCGTAAACCGTGTTTGATGTATAATTCCAGATGCATGTATCCCTATAAGGGAAAAGGAAGTGAAACCTAAACATTCAAAAGCGTTCCTGCAAACGAACTTTTCAACCTAGAAGAACGAAATTTGGGTAGCTAAGTGCAACTGGTAAACTCATCTTTCCTGACAAGTATCATCAAGATCAGGTGAGTAATTATTTGCAGAGATTCCAGTTAACTTGGAGCTCTGTTGAAGCACTGTAAATGCTTTCTTAGGAAAGCGAATGTTCCTTGCCTCCACTTAGGACCACTTCACCAGGGAACCAATCACAGAGAGCACACCGGGAACTAATTGAGTGAGTCAAGCTTCAGGCAGCTGGCACAAACAGTGTTTGATTTGGAGCTCCAAATGCATGTATTCCTATAGGTTAAAATGATGAGAAACCCCCCAAATTCAATGTCTTCCTGAAAGCAAATGTTTCAACGTAGAAGAACGAAATTTTGGCAGCCAAATGCAACTGGTATGCTCATCTTTCTTACCTAGTATCAACAAGCTCAAGTGAAAAAATATTCGCTGAAATTCCAGTAAACTTGGGAGTTTTGTGGAAGCTCTGCAAACACCTACATAAGAAAGTGTATTTTCCTTGCCTCTGCTTGGGGATACTTCAGCAGGGGACAATGCATAAAGAGCCACTGAGAAGTCATTGAGTGGGCCAAGTTTCAAACAGGTATCACAAACTGTGTTTGATTGAGCATTCCAAATGCATGTATTCCTATAGGGAAAAAAGAAGTTAAACCTGAAAATTCAAAGTGTTCCTGCAAAGGAACTCTTCAACATAAGATGACGAAATTTGGGCTGCCAAGTGCAACTCATCTACTCAGTTTTGCTGCCAAGTATCAACAAGATCGGGTGAAAAAATATCTGCTGAGAGTCCAGTAAACTCTGTTCTGTGGATGCTCTACAAACACTTTCAAATGAAAGTTTATTTTTCTCTGCTCTGCTTCGGTGTACATAAACTGGTAACAAAGCATAGAGAGCACAATGAGAACTCATTCAGTGAGTCAATTTTCAAGCAGCTAGCACAAACCGTGTTTGATTTCGATCTCCAAAAGCATGTATCCCTATAGGGGAAAATGTAGTAAAACCTGACTAATCCAAGTCATCCTGCAAAGGAATGATTCAGCCTAGCAGAACAAAATTTGTGCTGCCAAGAGCAACTGGTATACACATTTTTTCTACCAAGTATCAACAAGTTCGGGTGAATAAACATTTGCTGAGATTCCAGTGAACTCAGAGTTCTCTGCAGCTTTGCAAATGCTTTCAAATGAAAGTGTATGTTCCTTGCCTCCGCTTAGAGCTACCACCACAGGGAACAAGGCATAGAGAGCACACCGAGAATGAATTGAGTGAGTCATGTTTGAAGAAGCTAGCACAAACCGTGTTGGATATACAGTTCCAAATGCATGTATCCCCATAAGGGAAAAGGAAGTGAAACTTAAAATTCAAAGTGCTCCTGCAAACGAACGCTTCAACCCTGAAGAACGAAATTTGGGCAGCCAAGTGAAACCGGTATACTCATCTTTGCTGCCAAGTATCATCAAGATCGGGTGAAAAAATTTTGCTGAGATTCCAGTAAACTCAGAGTTCTGTGGAAGCTCTGCAAACACTTTCAAATGAAAGGATATTTTCCTTGCCTCTGCTTAGGGCTACTTCAACAGGAAACAAAGCATAGAGAGTGCACTGAGAACTAACTGAGGGAGTCAAGTTTCATGCAGCTAGTACCAACCGCGTTTGAGTTAGAGTTCCAAATGCATGTATCCCTATAGGGGAAAATGAAGTGAAACCTCCAATTTCAAAGTGTTCCTGCAAACGAACTATTCAACCTAGAAGATCTAAATTTGGGCAGCCAAATGCAACCGGTCTACTTATCTTTGCTGTCGAGTCACAACAAGTTAGGGTGAAAAAATATTTGCTGAGAATCCAGGAAACTCACAGTTCTGTGGAATCACTGCAAAGGCTTTCAAATGAAAGTTTCTTTCCCTTGCCTCTGCTTAGGGTTACTTCAACAGAAAACAAAGCATAGAGATCACACTGAGAACTAGTTGAGTGAGTTTCAGTTTCAAGCAGCTAGCGTAAACCGTGTTTGATGTATAATTCCAGATGCATGTATCCCTATAAGGGAAAAGGAAGTGAAACCTAAACATTCAAAAGCGTTCCTGCAAACGAACTTTTCAACCTAGAAGAACGAAATTTGGGTAGCTAAGTGCAACTGGTAAACTCATCTTTCCTGACAAGTATCATCAAGATCAGGTGAGTAATTATTTGCAGAGATTCCAGTTAACTTGGAGCTCTGTTGAAGCACTGTAAATGCTTTCTTAGGAAAGCGAATGTTCCTTGCCTCCACTTAGGACCACTTCACCAGGGAACCAATCACAGAGAGCACACCGGGAACTAATTGAGTGAGTCAAGCTTCAGGCAGCTGGCACAAACAGTGTTTGATTTAGAGCTCCAAATGCATGTATTCCTATAGGTTAAAATGATGAGAAACCCCCCAAATTCAATGTCTTCCTGAAAGCAAATGTTTCAACGTAGAAGAACGAAATTTTGGCAGCCAAATGCAACTGGTATGCTCATCTTTCTTACCTAGTATCAACAAGCTCAAGTGAAAAAATATTCGCTGAAATTCCAGTAAACTTGGGAGTTTTGTGGAAGCTCTGCAAACACCTACATAAGAAAGTGTATTTTCCTTGCCTCTGCTTGGGGATACTTCAGCAGGGGACAATGCATAAAGAGCCACTGAGAAGTCATTGAGTGGGCCAAGTTTCAAACAGGTATCACAAACTGTGTTTGATTGAGCATTCCAAATGCATGTATTCCTATAGGGAAAAAAGAAGTTAAACCTGAAAATTCAAAGTGTTCCTGCAAAGGAACTCTTCAACATAAGATGACGAAATTTGGGCTGCCAAGTGCAACTCATCTACTCAGTTTTGCTGCCAAGTATCAACAAGATCGGGTGAAAAAATATCTGCTGAGAGTCCAGTAAACTCTGTTCTGTGGATGCTCTACAAACACTTTCAAATGAAAGTTTATTTTTCTCTGCTCTGCTTCGGTGTACATAAACCGGTAACAAAGCATAGAGAGCACAATGAGAACTCATTCAGTGAGTCAATTTTCAAGCAGCTAGCACAAACCGTGTTTGATTTCGATCTCCAAAAGCATGTATCCCTATAGGGGAAAATGTAGTAAAACCTGACTAATCCAAGTCATCCTGCAAAGGAATGATTCAGCCTAGCAGAACAAAATTTGTGCTGCCAAGAGCAACTGGTATACACATTTTTTCTACCAAGTATCAACAAGTTCGGGTGAATAAACATTTGCTGAGATTCCAGTGAACTCAGAGTTCTCTGCAGCTTTGCAAATGCTTTCAAATGAAAGTGTATGTTCCTTGCCTCCGCTTAGAGCTACCACCACAGGGAACAAGGCATAGAGAGCACACCGAGAACGAATTGAGTGAGTCATGTTTGAAGAAGCTAGCACAAACCGTGTTGGATATACAGTTCCAAATGCATGTATCCCCATAAGGGAAAAGGAAGTGAAACTTAAAATTCAAAGTGCTCCTGCAAACGAACGCTTCAACCCTGAAGAACGAAATTTGGGCAGCCAAGTGAAACCGGTATACTCATCTTTGCTGCCAAGTATCATCAAGATCGGGTGAAAAAATTTTGCTGAGATTCCAGTAAACTCAGAGTTCTGTGGAAGCTCTGCAAACACTTTCAAATGAAAGGATATTTTCCTTGCCTCTGCTTAGGGCTACTTCAACAGGAAACAAAGCATAGAGAGTGCACTGAGAACTAACTGAGGGAGTCAAGTTTCATGCAGCTAGTACCAACCGCGTTTGAGTTAGAGTTCCAAATGCATGTATCCCTATAGGGGAAAATGAAGTGAAACCTCCAATTTCAAAGTGTTCCTGCAAACGAACTATTCAACCTAGAAGATCTAAATTTGGGCAGCCAAATGCAACCGGTCTACTTATCTTTGCTGTCGAGTCACAACAAGTTAGGGTGAAAAAATATTTGCTGAGAATCCAGGAAACTCACAGTTCTGTGGAATCACTGCAAAGGCTTTCAAATGAAAGTTTCTTTCCCTTGCCTCTGCTTAGGGTTACTTCAACAGAAAACAAAGCATAGAGATCACACTGAGAACTAGTTGAGTGAGTTTCAGTTTCAAGCAGCTAGCGTAAACCGTGTTTGATGTATAATTCCAGATGCATGTATCCCTATAAGGGAAAAGGAAGTGAAACCTAAACATTCAAAAGCGTTCCTGCAAACGAACTTTTCAACCTAGAAGAACGAAATTTGGGTAGCTAAGTGCAACTGGTAAACTCATCTTTCCTGACAAGTATCATCAAGATCAGGTGAGTAATTATTTGCAGAGATTCCAGTTAACTTGGAGCTCTGTTGAAGCACTGTAAATGCTTTCTTAGGAAAGCGAATGTTCCTTGCCTCCACTTAGGACCACTTCACCAGGGAACCAATCACAGAGAGCACACCGGGAACTAATTGAGTGAGTCAAGCTTCAGGCAGCTGGCACAAACAGTGTTTGATTTAGAGCTCCAAATGCATGTATTCCTATAGGTTAAAATGATGAGAAACCCCCCAAATTCAATGTCTTCCTGAAAGCAAATGTTTCAACGTAGAAGAACGAAATTTTGGCAGCCAAATGCAACTGGTATGCTCATCTTTCTTACCTAGTATCAACAAGCTCAAGTGAAAAAATATTCGCTGAAATTCCAGTAAACTTGGGAGTTTTGTGGAAGCTCTGCAAACACCTACATAAGAAAGTGTATTTTCCTTGCCTCTGCTTGGGGATACTTCAGCAGGGGACAATGCATAAAGAGCCACTGAGAAGTCATTGAGTGGGCCAAGTTTCAAACAGGTATCACAAACTGTGTTTGATTGAGCATTCCAAATGCATGTATTCCTATAGGGGAAAAAGAAGTTAAACCTGAAAATTCAAAGTGTTCCTGCAAAGGAACTCTTCAAGATAAGATGACGAAATTTGGGCTGCCAAGTGCAACTCATCTACTCAGTTTTGCTGCCAAGTATCAACAAGATCGGGTGAAAAAATATCTGCTGAGAGTCCAGTAAACTCTGTTCTGTGGATGCTCTACAAACACTTTCAAATGAAAGTTTATTTTTCTCTGCTCTGCTTCGGTGTACATAAACCGGTAACAAAGCATAGAGAGCACAATGAGAACTCATTCAGTGAGTCAATTTTCAAGCAGCTAGCACAAACCGTGTTTGATTTCGATCTCCAAAAGCATGTATCCCTATAGGGGAAAATGTAGTAAAACCTGACTAATCCAAGTCATCCTGCAAAGGAATGATTCAGCCTAGCAGAACAAAATTTGTGCTGCCAAGAGCAACTGGTATACACATTTTTTCTACCAAGTATCAACAAGTTCGGGTGAATAAACATTTGCTGAGATTCCAGTGAACTCAGAGTTCTCTGCAGCTTTGCAAATGCTTTCAAATGAAAGTGTATGTTCCTTGCCTCCGCTTAGAGCTACCACCACAGGGAACAAGGCATAGAGAGCACACCGAGAACGAATTGAGTGAGTCATGTTTGAAGAAGCTAGCACAAACCGTGTTGGATATACAGTTCCAAATGCATGTATCCCCATAAGGGAAAAGGAAGTGAAACTTAAAATTCAAAGTGCTCCTGCAAACGAACGCTTCAACCCTGAAGAACGAAATTTGGGCAGCCAAGTGAAACCGGTATACTCATCTTTGCTGCCAAGTATCATCAAGATCGGGTGAAAAAATTTTGCTGAGATTCCAGTAAACTCAGAGTTCTGTGGAAGCTCTGCAAACACTTTCAAATGAAAGGATATTTTCCTTGCCTCTGCTTAGGGCTACTTCAACAGGAAACAAAGCATAGAGAGTGCACTGAGAACTAACTGAGGGAGTCAAGTTTCATGCAGCTAGTACCAACCGCGTTTGAGTTAGAGTTCCAAATGCATGTATCCCTATAGGGGAAAATGAAGTGAAACCTCCAATTTCAAAGTGTTCCTGCAAACGAACTATTCAACCTAGAAGATCTAAATTTGGGCAGCCAAATGCAACCGGTCTACTTATCTTTGCTGTCGAGTCACAACAAGTTAGGGTGAAAAAATATTTGCTGAGAATCCAGGAAACTCACAGTTCTGTGGAATCACTGCAAAGGCTTTCAAATGAAAGTTTCTTTCCCTTGCCTCTGCTTAGGGTTACTTCAACAGAAAACAAAGCATAGAGATCACACTGAGAACTAGTTGAGTGAGTTTCAGTTTCAAGCAGCTAGCGTAAACCGTGTTTGATGTATAATTCCAGATGCATGTATCCCTATAAGGGAAAAGGAAGTGAAACCTAAACATTCAAAAGCGTTCCTGCAAACGAACTTTTCAACCTAGAAGAACGAAATTTGGGTAGCTAAGTGCAACTGGTAAACTCATCTTTCCTGACAAGTATCATCAAGATCAGGTGAGTAATTATTTGCAGAGATTCCAGTTAACTTGGAGCTCTGTTGAAGCACTGTAAATGCTTTCTTAGGAAAGCGAATGTTCCTTGCCTCCACTTAGGACCACTTCACCAGGGAACCAATCACAGAGAGCACACCGGGAACTAATTGAGTGAGTCAAGCTTCAGGCAGCTGGCACAAACAGTGTTTGATTTAGAGCTCCAAATGCATGTATTCCTATAGGTTAAAATGATGAGAAACCCCCCAAATTCAATGTCTTCCTGAAAGCAAATGTTTCAACGTAGAAGAACGAAATTTTGGCAGCCAAATGCAACTGGTATGCTCATCTTTCTTACCTAGTATCAACAAGCTCAAGTGAAAAAATATTCGCTGAAATTCCAGTAAACTTGGGAGTTTTGTGGAAGCTCTGCAAACACCTACATAAGAAAGTGTATTTTCCTTGCCTCTGCTTGGGGATACTTCAGCAGGGGACAATGCATAAAGAGCCACTGAGAAGTCATTGAGTGGGCCAAGTTTCAAACAGGTATCACAAACTGTGTTTGATTGAGCATTCCAAATGCATGTATTCCTATAGGGGAAAAAGAAGTTAAACCTGAAAATTCAAAGTGTTCCTGCAAAGGAACTCTTCAACATAAGATGACGAAATTTGGGCTGCCAAGTGCAACTCATCTACTCAGTTTTGCTGCCAAGTATCAACAAGATCGGGTGAAAAAATATCTGCTGAGAGTCCAGTAAACTCTGTTCTGTGGATGCTCTACAAACACTTTCAAATGAAAGTTTATTTTTCTCTGCTCTGCTTCGGTGTACATAAACCGGTAACAAAGCATAGAGAGCACAATGAGAACTCATTCAGTGAGTCAATTTTCAAGCAGCTAGCACAAACCGTGTTTGATTTCGATCTCCAAAAGCATGTATCCCTATAGGGGAAAATGTAGTAAAACCTGACTAATCCAAGTCATCCTGCAAAGGAATGATTCAGCCTAGCAGAACAAAATTTGTGCTGCCAAGAGCAACTGGTATACACATTTTTTCTACCAAGTATCAACAAGTTCGGGTGAATAAACATTTGCTGAGATTCCAGTGAACTCAGAGTTCTCTGCAGCTTTGCAAATGCTTTCAAATGAAAGTGTATGTTCCTTGCCTCCGCTTAGAGCTACCACCACAGGGAACAAGGCATAGAGAGCACACCGAGAACGAATTGAGTGAGTCAAGTTTGAAGAAGCTAGCACAAACCGTGTTGGATATACAGTTCCAAATGCATGTATCCCCATAAGGGAAAAGGAAGTGAAACTTAAAATTCAAAGTGCTCCTGCAAACGAACGCTTCAACCCTGAAGAACGAAATTTGGGCAGCCAAGTGAAACCGGTATACTCATCTTTGCTGCCAAGTATCATCAAGATCGGGTGAAAAAATTTTGCTGAGATTCCAGTAAACTCAGAGTTCTGTGGAAGCTCTGCAAACACTTTCAAATGAAAGGATATTTTCCTTGCCTCTGCTTAGGGCTACTTCAACAGGAAACAAAGCATAGAGAGTGCACTGAGAACTAACTGAGGGAGTCAAGTTTCATGCAGCTAGTACCAACCGCGTTTGAGTTAGAGTTCCAAATGCATGTATCCCTATAGGGGAAAATGAAGTGAAACCTCCAATTTCAAAGTGTTCCTGCAAACGAACTATTCAACCTAGAAGATCTAAATTTGGGCAGCCAAATGCAACCGGTCTACTTATCTTTGCTGTCGAGTCACAACAAGTTAGGGTGAAAAAATATTTGCTGAGAATCCAGGAAACTCACAGTTCTGTGGAATCACTGCAAAGGCTTTCAAATGAAAGTTTCTTTCCCTTGCCTCTGCTTAGGGTTACTTCAACAGAAAACAAAGCATAGAGATCACACTGAGAACTAGTTGAGTGAGTTTCAGTTTCAAGCAGCTAGCGTAAACCGTGTTTGATGTATAATTCCAGATGCATGTATCCCTATAAGGGAAAAGGAAGTGAAACCTAAACATTCAAAAGCGTTCCTGCAAACGAACTTTTCAACCTAGAAGAACGAAATTTGGGTAGCTAAGTGCAACTGGTAAACTCATCTTTCCTGACAAGTATCATCAAGATCAGGTGAGTAATTATTTGCAGAGATTCCAGTTAACTTGGAGCTCTGTTGAAGCACTGTAAATGCTTCCTTAGGAAAGCGAATGTTCCTTGTCTCCACTTAGGACCACTTCACCAGGGAACCAATCACAGAGAGCACACCGGGAACTAATTGAGTGAGTCAAGCTTCAGGCAGCTGGCACAAACAGTGTTTGATTTAGAGCTCCAAATGCATGTATTCCTATAGGTTAAAATGATGAGAAACCCCCCAAATTCAATGTCTTCCTGAAAGCAAATGTTTCAACGTAGAAGAACGAAATTTTGGCAGCCAAATGCAACTGGTATGCTCATCTTTCTTACCTAGTATCAACAAGCTCAAGTGAAAAAATATTCGCTGAAATTCCAGTAAACTTGGGAGTTTTGTGGAAGCTCTGCAAACACCTACATAAGAAAGTGTATTTTCCTTGCCTCTGCTTGGGGATACTTCAGCAGGGGACAATGCATAAAGAGCCACTGAGAAGTCATTGAGTGGGCCAAGTTTCAAACAGGTATCACAAACTGTGTTTGATTGAGCATTCCAAATGCATGTATTCCTATAGGGAAAAAAGAAGTTAAACCTGAAAATTCAAAGTGTTCCTGCAAAGGAACTCTTCAACATAAGATGACGAAATTTGGGCTGCCAAGTGCAACTCATCTACTCAGTTTTGCTGCCAAGTATCAACAAGATCGGGTGAAAAAATATCTGCTGAGAGTCCAGTAAACTCTGTTCTGTGGATGCTCTACAAACACTTTCAAATGAAAGTTTATTTTTCTCTGCTCTGCTTCGGTGTACATAAACCGGTAACAAAGCATAGAGAGCACAATGAGAACTCATTCAGTGAGTCAATTTTCAAGCAGCTAGCACAAACCGTGTTTGATTTCGATCTCCAAAAGCATGTATCCCTATAGGGGAAAATGTAGTAAAACCTGACTAATCCAAGTCATCCTGCAAAGGAATGATTCAGCCTAGCAGAACAAAATTTGTGCTGCCAAGAGCAACTGGTATACACATTTTTTCTACCAAGTATCAACAAGTTCGGGTGAATAAACATTTGCTGAGATTCCAGTGAACTCAGAGTTCTCTGCAGCTTTGCAAATGCTTTCAAATGAAAGTGTATGTTCCTTGCCTCCGCTTAGAGCTACCACCACAGGGAACAAGGCATAGAGAGCACACCGAGAACGAATTGAGTGAGTCATGTTTGAAGAAGCTAGCACAAACCGTGTTGGATATACAGTTCCAAATGCATGTATCCCCATAAGGGAAAAGGAAGTGAAACTTAAAATTCAAAGTGCTCCTGCAAACGAACGCTTCAACCCTGAAGAACGAAATTTGGGCAGCCAAGTGAAACCGGTATACTCATCTTTGCTGCCAAGTATCATCAAGATCGGGTGAAAAAATTTTGCTGAGATTCCAGTAAAGTCAGAGTTCTGTGGAAGCTCTGCAAACACTTTCAAATGAAAGGATATTTTCCTTGCCTCTGCTTAGGGCTACTTCAACAGGAAACAAAGCATAGAGAGTGCACTGAGAACTAACTGAGGGAGTCAAGTTTCATGCAGCTAGTACCAACCGCGTTTGAGTTAGAGTTCCAAATGCATGTATCCCTATAGGGGAAAATGAAGTGAAACCTCCAATTCCAAAGTGTTCCTGCAAACGAACTATTCAACCTAGAAAATCTAAATTTGGGCAGCCAAATGCAACCGGTCTACTTATCTTTGCTGTCGAGTCACAACAAGTTAGGGTGAAAAAATATTTGCTGAGAATCCAGGAAACTCACAGTTCTGTGGAATCACTGCAAAGGCTTTCAAATGAAAGTTTCTTTCCCTTGCCTCTGCTTAGGGTTACTTCAACAGAAAACAAAGCATAGAGATCACACTGAGAACTAGTTGAGTGAGTTTCAGTTTCAAGCAGCTAGCGTCAACCGTGTTTGATGTATAATTCCAGATGCATGTATCCCTATAAGGGAAAAGGAAGTGAAACCTAAACATTCAAAAGCGTTCCTGCAAACGAACTTTTCAACCTAGAAGAACGAAATTTGGGTAGCTAAGTGCAACTGGTAAACTCATCTTTCCTGACAAGTATCATCAAGATCAGGTGAGTAATTATTTGCAGAGATTCCAGTTAACTTGGAGCTCTGTTGAAGCACTGTAAATGCTTCCTTAGGAAAGCGAATGTTCCTTGTCTCCACTTAGGACCACTTCACCAGGGAACCAATCACAGAGAGCACACCGGGAACTAATTGAGTGAGTCAAGCTTCAGGCAGCTGGCACAAACAGTGTTTGATTTAGAGCTCCAAATGCATGTATTCCTATAGGTTAAAATGATGAGAAACCCCCCAAATTCAATGTCTTCCTGAAAGC
The DNA here is from genome assembly GCF_047511675.1 of Marmota flaviventris. Classification (NCBI taxonomy): domain Eukaryota; kingdom Metazoa; phylum Chordata; class Mammalia; order Rodentia; family Sciuridae; genus Marmota; species Marmota flaviventris. Next base: position 13,918 of record NW_027287752.1, read on the forward strand.
AAATGTTTCAACGTAGAAGAACGAAATTTTGGCAGCCAAATGCAACTGGTATGCTCATCTTTCTTACCTAGTATCAACAAGCTCAAGTGAAAAAATATTCGCTGAAATTCCAGTAAACTTGGGAGTTTTGTGGAAGCTCTGCAAACACCTACATAAGAAAGTGTATTTTCCTTGCCTCTGCTTGGGGATACTTCAGCAGGGGACAATGCATAAAGAGCCACTGAGAAGTCATTGAGTGGGCCAAGTTTCAAACAGGTATCACAAACTGTGTTTGATTGAGCATTCCAAATGCATGTATTCCTATAGGGAAAAAAGAAGTTAAACCTGAAAATTCAAAGTGTTCCTGCAAAGGAACTCTTCAACATAAGATGACGAAATTTGGGCTGCCAAGTGCAACTCATCTACTCAGTTTTGCTGCCAAGTATCAACAAGATCGGGTGAAAAAATATCTGCTGAGAGTCCAGTAAACTCTGTTCTGTGGATGCTCTACAAACACTTTCAAATGAAAGTTTATTTTTCTCTGCTCTGCTTCGGTGTACATAAACCGGTAACAAAGCATAGAGAGCACAATGAGAACTCATTCAGTGAGTCAATTTTCAAGCAGCTAGCACAAACCGTGTTTGATTTCGATCTCCAAAAGCATGTATCCCTATAGGGGAAAATGTAGTAAAACCTGACTAATCCAAGTCATCCTGCAAAGGAATGATTCAGCCTAGCAGAACAAAATTTGTGCTGCCAAGAGCAACTGGTATACACATTTTTTCTACCAAGTACCAACAAGTTCGGGTGAATAAACATTTGCTGAGATTCCAGTGAACTCAGAGTTCTCTGCAGCTTTGCAAATGCTTTCAAATGAAAGTGTATGTTCCTTGCCTCCGCTTAGAGCTACCACCACAGGGAACAAGGCATAGAGAGCACACCGAGAACGAATTGAGTGAGTCATGTTTGAAGAAGCTAGCACAAACCGTGTTGGATATACAGTTCCAAATGCATGTATCCCCATAAGGGAAAAGGAAGTGAAACTTAAAATTCAAAGTGCTCCTGCAAACGAACGCTTCAACCCTGAAGAACGAAATTTGGGCAGCCAAGTGAAACCGGTATACTCATCTTTGCTGCCAAGTATCATCAAGATCGGGTGAAAAAATTTTGCTGAGATTCCAGTAAAGTCAGAGTTCTGTGAAGCTCTGCAAACACTTTCAAATGAAAGGATATTTTCCTTGCCTCTGCTTAGGGCTACTTCAACAGGAAACAAAGCATAGAGAGTGCACTGAGAACTAACTGAGGGAGTCAAGTTTCATGCAGCTAGTACCAACCGCGTTTGAGTTAGAGTTCCAAATGCATGTATCCCTATAGGGGAAAATGAAGTGAAACCTCCAATTTCAAAGTGTTCCTGCAAACGAACTATTCAACCTAGAAGATCTAAATTTGGGCAGCCAAATGCAACCGGTCTACTTATCTTTGCTGTCGAGTCACAACAAGTTAGGGTGAAAAAATATTTGCTGAGAATCCAGGAAACTCACAGTTCTGTGGAATCACTGCAAAGGCTTTCAAATGAAAGTTTCTTTCCCTTGCCTCTGCTTAGGGTTACTTCAACAGAAAACAAAGCATAGAGATCACACTGAGAACTAGTTGAGTGAGTTTCAGTTTCAAGCAGCTAGCGTCAACCGTGTTTGATGTATAATTCCAGATGCATGTATCCCTATAAGGGAAAAGGAAGTGAAACCTAAACATTCAAAAGCGTTCCTGCAAACGAACTTTTCAACCTAGAAGAACGAAATTTGGGTAGCTAAGTGCAACTGGTAAACTCATCTTTCCTGACAAGTATCATCAAGATCAGGTGAGTAATTATTTGCAGAGATTCCAGTTAACTTGGAGCTCTGTTGAAGCACTGTAAATGCTTTCTTAGGAAAGCGAATGTTCCTTGCCTCCACTTAGGACCACTTCACCAGGGAACCAATCACAGAGAGCACACCGGGAACTAATTGAGTGAGTCAAGCTTCAGGCAGCTGGCACAAACAGTGTTTGATTTAGAGCTCCAAAGGCATGTATTCCTATAGGTTAAAATGATGAGAAACCCCCAAATTCAATGTCTTCCTGAAAGCAAATGTTTCAACGTAGAAGAACGAAATTTTGGCAGCCAAATGCAACTGGTATGCTCATCTTTCTTACCTAGTATCAACAAGCTCAAGTGAAAAAATATTCGCTGAAATTCCAGTAAACTTGGGAGTTTTGTGGAAGCTCTGCAAACACCTACATAAGAAAGTGTATTTTCCTTGCCTCTGCTTGGGGATACTTCAGCAGGGGACAATGCATAAAGAGCCACTGAGAAGTCATTGAGTGGGCCAAGTTTCAAACAGGTATCACAAACTGTGTTTGATTGAGCATTCCAAATGCATGTATTCCTATAGGGAAAAAAGAAGTTAAACCTGAAAATTCAAAGTGTTCCTGCAAAGGAACTCTTCAACATAAGATGACGAAATTTGGGCTGCCAAGTGCAACTCATCTACTCAGTTTTGCTGCCAAGTATCAACAAGATCGGGTGAAAAAATATCTGCTGAGAGTCCAGTAAACTCTGTTCTGTGGATGCTCTACAAACACTTTCAAATGAAAGTTTATTTTTCTCTGCTCTGCTTCGGTGTACATAAACCGGTAACAAAGCATAGAGAGCACAATGAGAACTCATTCAGTGAGTCAATTTTCAAGCAGCTAGCACAAACCGTGTTTGATTTCGATCTCCAAAAGCATGTATCCCTATAGGGGAAAATGTAGTAAAACCTGACTAATCCAAGTCATCCTGCAAAGGAATGATTCAGCCTAGCAGAACAAAATTTGTGCTGCCAAGAGCAACTGGTATACACATTTTTTCTACCAAGTATCAACAAGTTCGGGTGAATAAACATTTGCTGAGATTCCAGTGAACTCAGAATTCTCTGCAGCTTTGCAAATGCTTTCAAATGAAAGTGTATGTTCCTTGCCTCCGCTTAGAGCTACCACCACAGGGAACAAGGCATAGAGAGCACACCGAGAACGAATTGAGTGAGTCAAGTTTGAAGAAGCTAGCACAAACCGTGTTGGATATACAGTTCCAAATGCATGTATCCCCATAAGGGAAAAGGAAGTGAAACTTAAAATTCAAAGTGCTCCTGCAAACGAACGCTTCAACCCTGAAGAACGAAATTTGGGCAGCCAAGTGAAACCGGTATACTCATCTTTGCTGCCAAGTATCATCAAGATCGGGTGAAAAAATTTTGCTGAGATTCCAGTAAACTCAGAGTTCTGTGGAAGCTCTGCAAACACTTTCAAATGAAAGGATATTTTCCTTGCCTCTGCTTAGGGCTTCTTCAACAGGAAACAAAGCATAGAGAGTGCACTGAGAACTAACTGAATGAGTCAAGTTTCATGCAGCTAGTACCAACCGCGTTTGAGTTAGAGTTCCAAATGCATGTATCCCTATAGGGGAAAATGAAGTGAAACCTCCAATTCCAAAGTGTTCCTGCAAACGAACTATTCAACCTAGAAGATCTAAATTTGGGCAGCCAAATGCAACCGGTCTACTTATCTTTGCTGTCGAGTCACAACAAGTTAGGGTGAAAAAATATTTGCTGAGAATCCAGGAAACTCACAGTTCTGTGGAATCACTGCAAAGGCTTTCAAATGAAAGTTTCTTTCCCTTGCCTCTGCTTAGGGTTACTTCAACAGAAAACAAAGCATAGAGATCACACTGAGAACTAGTTAATGAGTTTCAGTTTCAAGCAGCTAGCGTAAACCGTGTTTGATGTATAATTCCAGATGCATGTATCCCTATAAGGAAAAGGAAGTGAAACCTAAACATTCAAAAGCGTTCCTGCAAACGAACTTTTCAACCTAGAAGAACGAAATTTGGGTAGCTAAGTGCAACTGGTAAACTCATCTTTCCTGACAAGTATCATCAAGATCAGGTGAGTAATTATTTGCAGAGATTCCAGTTAACTTGGAGCTCTGTTGAAGCACTGTAAATGCTTTCTTAGGAAAGCGAATGTTCCTTGCCTCCACTTAGGACCACTTCACCAGGGAACCAATCACAGAGAGCACACCGGGAACTAATTGAGTGAGTCAAGCTTCAGGCAGCTGGCACAAACAGTGTTTGATTTAGAGCTCCAAATGCATGTATTCCTATAGGTTAAAATGATGAGAAACCCCCCAAATTCAATGTCTTCCTGAAAGCAAATGTTTCAACGTAGAAGAACGAAATTTTGGCAGCCAAATGCAACTGGTATGCTCATCTTTCTTACCTAGTATCAACAAGCTCAAGTGAAAAAATATTCGCTGAAATTCCAGTAAACTTGGGAGTTTTGTGGAAGCTCTGCAAACACCTACATAAGAAAGTGTATTTTCCTTGCCTCTGCTTGGGGATACTTCAGCAGGGGACAATGCATAAAGAGCCACTGAGAAGTCATTGAGTGGGCCAAGTTTCAAACAGGTATCACAAACTGTGTTTGATTGAGCATTCCAAATGCATGTATTCCTATAGGGAAAAAAGAAGTTAAACCTGAAAATTCAAAGTGTTCCTGCAAAGGAACTCTTCAACATAAGATGACGAAATTTGGGCTGCCAAGTGCAACTCATCTACTCAGTTTTGCTGCCAAGTATCAACAAGATCGGGTGAAAAAATATCTGCTGAGAGTCCAGTAACTCTGTTCTGTGGATGCTCTACAAACACTTTCAAATGAAAGTTTATTTTTCTCTGCTCTGCTTCGGTGTACATAAACCGGTAACAAAGCATAGAGAGCACAATGAGAACTCATTCAGTGAGTCAATTTTCAAGCAGCTAGCACAAACCGTGTTTGATTTCGATCTCCAAAAGCATGTATCCCTATAGGGGAAAATGTAGTAAAACCTGACTAATCCAAGTCATCCTGCAAAGGAATGATTCAGCCTAGCAGAACAAAATTTGTGCTGCCAAGAGCAACTGGTATACACATTTTTTCTACCAAGTATCAACAAGTTCGGGTGAATAAACATTTGCTGAGATTCCAGTGAACTCAGAATTCTCTGCAGCTTTGCAAATGCTTTCAAATGAAAGTGTATGTTCCTTGCCTCCGCTTAGAGCTACCACCACAGGGAACAAGGCATAGAGAGCACACCGAGAACGAATTGAGTGAGTCAAGTTTGAAGAAGCTAGCACAAACCGTGTTGGATATACAGTTCCAAATGCATGTATCCCCATAAGGGAAAAGGAAGTGAACTTAAAATTCAAAGTGCTCCTGCAAACGAACGCTTCAACCCTGAAGAACGAAATTTGGGCAGCCAAGTGAAACCGGTATACTCATCTTTGCTGCCAAAGTATCATCAAGATCGGGTGAAAAAATTTTGCTGAGATTCCAGTAAACTCAGAGTTCTGTGGAAGCTCTGCAAACACTTTCAAATGAAAGGATATTTTCCTTGCCTCTGCTTAGGGCTTCTTCAACAGGAAACAAAGCATAGAGAGTGCACTGAGAACTAACTGAATGAGTCAAGTTTCATGCAGCTAGTACCAACCGCGTTTGAGTTAGAGTTCCAAATGCATGTATCCCTATAGGGGAAAATGAAGTGAAACCTCCAATTCCAAAGTGTTCCTGCAAACGAACTATTCAACCTAGAAGATCTAAATTTGGGCAGCCAAATGCAACCGGTCTACTTATCTTTGCTGTCGAGTCACAACAAGTTAGGGTGAAAAAATATTTGCTGAGAATCCAGGAAACTCACAGTTCTGTGGAATCACTGCAAAGGCTTTCAAATGAAAGTTTCTTTCCCTTGCCTCTGCTTAGGGTTACTTCAACAGAAAACAAAGCATAGAGATCACACTGAGAACTAGTTGAGTGAGTTTCAGTTTCAAGCAGCTAGCGTCAACCGTGTTTGATGTATAATTCCAGATGCATGTATCCCTATAAGGGAAAAGGAAGTGAAACCTAAACATTCAAAAGCGTTCCTGCAAACGAACTTTTCAACTAGAAGAACGAAATTTGGGTAGCTAAGTGCAACTGGTAAACTCATCTTTCCTGACAAGTATCATCAAGATCAGGTGAGTAATTATTTGCAGAGATTCCAGTTAACTTGGAGCTCTGTTGAAGCACTGTAAATGCTTTCTTAGGAAAGCGAATGTTCCTTGCCTCCACTTAGGACCACTTCACCAGGGAACCAATCACAGAGAGCACACCGGGAACTAATTGAGTGAGTCAAGCTTCAGGCAGCTGGCACAAACAGTGTTTGATTTAGAGCTCAAATGCATGTATTCCTATAGGTTAAAATGATGAGAAACCCCCCAAATTCAATGTCTTCCTGAAAGCAAATGTTTCAACGTAGAAGAACGAAATTTTGGCAGCCAAATGCAACTGGTATGCTCATCTTTCTTACCTAGTATCAACAAGCTCAAGTGAAAAAATATTCGCTGAAATTCCAGTAAACTTGGGAGTTTTGTGGAAGCTCTGCAAACACCTACATAAGAAAGTGTATTTTCCTTGCCTCTGCTTGGGGATACTTCAGCAGGGGACAATGCATAAAGAGCCACTGAGAAGTCATTGAGTGGGCCAAGTTTCAAACAGGTATCACAAACTGTGTTTGATTGAGCATTCCAAATGCATGTATTCCTATAGGGAAAAAAGAAGTTAAACCTGAAAATTCAAAGTGTTCCTGCAAAGGAACTCTTCAACATAAGATGACGAAATTTGGGCTGCCAAGTGCAACTCATCTACTCAGTTTTGCTGCCAAGTATCAACAAGATCGGGTGAAAAAATATCTGCTGAGAGTCCAGTAAACTCTGTTCTGTGGATGCTCTACAAACACTTTCAAATGAAAGTTTATTTTTCTCTGCTCTGCTTCGGTGTACATAAACCGGTAACAAAGCATAGAGAGCACAATGAGAACTCATTCAGTGAGTCAATTTTCAAGCAGCTAGCACAAACCGTGTTTGATTTCGATCTCCAAAAGCATGTATCCCTATAGGGGAAAATGTAGTAAAACCTGACTAATCCAAGTCATCCTGCAAAGGAATGATTCAGCCTAGCAGAACAAAATTTGTGCTGCCAAGAGCAACTGGTATACACATTTTTTCTACCAAGTATCAACAAGTTCGGGTGAATAAACATTTGCTGAGATTCCAGTGAACTCAGAGTTCTCTGCAGCTTTGCAAATGCTTTCAAATGAAAGTGTATGTTCCTTGCCTCCGCTTAGAGCTACCACCACAGGGAACAAGGCATAGAGAGCACACCGAGAACGAATTGAGTGAGTCAAGTTTGAAGAAGCTAGCACAAACCGTGTTGGATATACAGTTCCAAATGCATGTATCCCCATAAGGGAAAAGGAAGTGAAACTTAAAATTCAAAGTGCTCCTGCAAACGAACGCTTCAACCCTGAAGAACGAAATTTGGGCAGCCAAGTGAAACCGGTATACTCATCTTTGCTGCCAAGTATCATCAAGATCGGGTGAAAAAATTTTGCTGAGATTCCAGTAAACTCAGAGTTCTGTGGAAGCTCTGCAAACACTTTCAAATGAAAGGATATTTTCCTTGCCTCTGCTTAGGGCTACTTCAACAGGAAACAAAGCATAGAGAGTGCACTGAGAACTAACTGAGGGAGTCAAGTTTCATGCAGCTAGTACCAACCGCGTTTGAGTTAGAGTTCCAAATGCATGTATCCCTATAGGGGAAAATGAAGTGAAACCTCCAATTCCAAAGTGTTCCTGCAAACGAACTATTCAACCTAGAAGATCTAAATTTGGGCAGCCAAATGCAACCGGTCTACTTATCTTTGCTGTCGAGTCACAACAAGTTAGGGTGAAAAAATATTTGCTGAGAATCCAGGAAACTCACAGTTCTGTGGAATCACTGCAAAGGCTTTCAAATGAAAGTTTCTTTCCCTTGCCTCTGCTTAGGGTTACTTCAACAGAAAACAAAGCATAGAGATCACACTGAGAACTAGTTGAGTGAGTTTCAGTTTCAAGCAGCTAGCGTAAACCGTGTTTGATGTATAATTCCAGATGCATGTATCCCTATAAGGGAAAAGGAAGTGAAACCTAAACATTCAAAAGCGTTCCTGCAAACGAACTTTTCAACCTAGAAGAACGAAATTTGGGTAGCTAAGTGCAACTGGTAAACTCATCTTTCCTGACAAGTATCATCAAGATCAGGTGAGTAATTATTTGCAGAGATTCCAGTAAACTTGGAGCTCTGTTGAAGCACTGTAAATGCTTTCTTAGGAAAGCGAATGTTCCTTGCCTCCACTTAGGACCACTTCACCAGGGAACCAATCACAGAGAGCACACCGGGAACTAATTGAGTGAGTCAAGCTTCAGGCAGCTGGCACAAACTGTGTTTGATTTAGAGCTCCAAATGCATGTATTCCTATAGGTTAAAATGATGAGAAACTCCCCCAAATTCAATGTCTTCCTGAAAGCAAATGTTTCAACGTAGAAGAACGAAATTTTGGCAGCCAAATGCAACTGGTATGCTCATCTTTCTTACCTAGTATCAACAAGCTCAAGTGAAAAAATATTCGCTGAAATTCCAGTAAACTTGGGAGTTTTGTGGAAGCTCTGCAAACACCTACATAAGAAAGTGTATTTTCCTTGCCTCTGCTTGGGGATACTTCAGCAGGGGACAATGCATAAAGAGCCACTGAGAAGTCATTGAGTGGGCCAAGTTTCAAACAGGTATCACAAACTGTGTTTGATTGAGCATTCCAAATGCATGTATTCCTATAGGGAAAAAAGAAGTTAAACCTGAAAATTCAAAGTGTTCCTGCAAAGGAACTCTTCAAGATAAGATGACGAAATTTGGGCTGCCAAGTGCAACTCATCTACTCAGTTTTGCTGCCAAGTATCAACAAGATCGGGTGAAAAAATATCTGCTGAGAGTCCAGTAAACTCTGTTCTGTGGATGCTCTACAAACACTTTCAAATGAAAGTTTATTTTTCTCTGCTCTGCTTCGGTGTACATAAACCGGTAACAAAGCATAGAGAGCACAATGAGAACTCATTCAGTGAGTCAATTTTCAAGCAGCTAGCACAAACCGTGTTTGATTTCGATCTCCAAAAGCATGTATCCCTATAGGGGAAAATGTAGTAAAACCTGACTAATCCAAGTCATCCTGCAAAGGAATGATTCAGCCTAGCAGAACAAAATTTGTGCTGCCAAGAGCAACTGGTATACACATTTTTTCTACCAAGTATCAACAAGTTCGGGTGAATAAACATTTGCTGAGATTCCAGTGAACTCAGAGTTCTCTGCAGCTTTGCAAATGCTTTCAAATGAAAGTGTATGTTCCTTGCCTCCGCTTAGAGCTACCACCACAGGGAACAAGGCATAGAGAGCACACCGAGAACGAATTGAGTGAGTCAAGTTTGAAGAAGCTAGCACAAACCCTGTTGGATATACAGTTCCAAATGCATGTATCCCCATAAGGGAAAAGGAAGTGAAACTTAAAATTCAAAGTGCTCCTGCAAACGAACGCTTCAACCCTGAAGAACGAAATTTGGGCAGCCAAGTGAAACCGGTATACTCATCTTTGCTGCCAAGTATCATCAAGATCGGGTGAAAAAATTTTGCTGAGATTCCAGTAAACTCAGAGTTCTGTGGAAGCTCTGCAAACACTTTCAAATGAAAGGATATTTTCCTTGCCTCTGCTTAGGGCTACTTCAACAGGAAACAAAGCATAGAGAGTGCACTGAGAACTAACTGAGGGAGTCAAGTTTCATGCAGCTAGTACCAACCGCATTTGAGTTAGAGTTCCAAATGCATGTATCCCTATAGGGGAAAATGAAGTGAAACCTCCAATTCCAAAGTGTTCCTGCAAACGAACTATTCAACTTAGAAGATCTAAATTTGGGCAGCCAAATGCAACCGGTCTACTTATCTTTGCTGTCGAGTCACAACAAGTTAGGGTGAAAAAATATTTGCTGAGAATCCAGGAAACTCACAGTTCTGTGGAATCACTGCAAAGGCTTTCAAATGAAAGTTTCTTTCCCTTGCCTCTGCTTAGGGTTACTTCAACAGAAAACAAAGCATAGAGATCACACTGAGAACTAGTTGAGTGAGTTTCAGTTTCAAGCAGCTAGCGTAAACCGTGTTTGATGTATAATTCCAGATGCATGTATCCCTATAAGGGAAAAGGAAGTGAAACCTAAACATTCAAAAGCATTCCTGCAAACGAACTTTTCAACCTAGAAGAACGAAATTTGGGTAGCTAAGTGCAACTGGTAAACTCATCTTTCCTGACAAGTATCATCAAGATCAGGTGAGTAATTATTTGCAGAGATTCCAGTAAACTTGGAGCTCTGTTGAAGCACTGTAAATGCTTTCTTTGGAAAGCGAATGTTCCTTGCCTCCACTTAGGACCACTTCACCAGGGAACCAATCACAGAGAGCACACCGGGAACTAATTGAGTGAGTCAAGCTTCAGGCAGCTGGCACAAACTGTGTTTGATTTAGAGCTCCAAATGCATGTATTCCTATAGGTTAAAATGATGAGAAACCCCCCCAAATTCAATGTCTTCCTGAAAGCAAATGTTTCAACGTAGAAGAACGAAATTTTGGCAGCCAAATGCAACTGGTATGCTCATCTTTCTTACCTAGTATCAACAAGCTCAAGTGAAAAAATATTCGCTGAAATTCCAGTAAACTTGGGAGTTTTGTGGAAGCTCTGCAAACACCTACATAAGAAAGTGTATTTTCCTTGCCTCTGCTTGGGGATACTTCAGCAGGGGACAATGCATAAAGAGCCACTGAGAAGTCATTGAGTGGGCCAAGTTTCAAACAGGTATCACAAACTGTGTTTGATTGAGCATTCCAAATGCATGTATTCCTATAGGGAAAAAAGAAGTTAAACCTGAAAATTCAAAGTGTTCCTGCAAAGGAACTCTTCAAGATAAGATGACGAAATTTGGGCTGCCAAGTGCAACTCATCTACTCAGTTTTGCTGCCAAGTATCAACAAGATCGGGTGAAAAAATATCTGCTGAGAGTCCAGTAAACTCTGTTCTGTGGATGCTCTACAAACACTTTCAAATGAAAGTTTATTTTTCTCTGCTCTGCTTCGGTGTACATAAACCGGTAACAAAGCATAGAGAGCACAATGAGAACTCATTCAGTGAGTCAATTTTCAAGCAGCTAGCACAAACCGTGTTTGATTTCGATCTCCAAAAGCATGTATCCCTATAGGGGAAAATGTAGTAAAACCTGACTAATCCAAGTCATCCTGCAAAGGAATGATTCAGCCTAGCAGAACAAAATTTGTGCTGCCAAGAGCAACTGGTATACACATTTTTTCTACCAAGTATCAACAAGTTCGGGTGAATAAACATTTGCTGAGATTCCAGTGAACTCAGAGTTCTCTGCAGCTTTGCAAATGCTTTCAAATGAAAGTGTATGTTCCTTGCCTCCGCTTAGAGCTACCACCACAGGGAACAAGGCATAGAGAGCACACCGAGAACGAATTGAGTGAGTCAAGTTTGAAGAAGCTAGCACAAACCGTGTTGGATATACAGTTCCAAATGCATGTATCCCCATAAGGGAAAAGGAAGTGAAACTTAAAATTCAAAGTGCTCCTGCAAACGAACGCTTCAACCCTGAAGAACGAAATTTGGGCAGCCAAGTGAAACCGGTATACTCATCTTTGCTGCCAAGTATCATCAAGATCGGGTGAAAAAATTTTGCTGAGATTCCAGTAAACTCAGAGTTCTGTGGAAGCTCTGCAAACACTTTCAAATGAAAGGATATTTTCCTTGCCTCTGCTTAGGGCTACTTCAACAGGAAACAAAGCATAGAGAGTGCACTGAGAACTAACTGAGGGAGTCAAGTTTCATGCAGCTAGTACCAACCGCGTTTGAGTTAGAGTTCCAAATGCATGTATCCCTATAGGGGAAAATGAAGTGAAACCTCCAATTTCAAAGTGTTCCTGCAAACGAACTATTCAACCTAGAAGATCTAAATTTGGGCAGCCAAATGCAACCGGTCTACTTATCTTTGCTGTCGAGTCACAACAAGTTAGGGTGAAAAAATATTTGCTGAGAATCCAGGAAACTCACAGTTCTGTGGAATCACTGCAAAGGCTTTCAAATGAAAGTTTCTTTCCCTTGCCTCTGCTTAGGGTTACTTCAACAGAAAACAAAGCATAGAGATCACACTGAGAACTAGTTGAGTGAGTTTCAGTTTCAAGCAGCTAGCGTAAACCGTGTTTGATGTATAATTCCAGATGCATGTATCCCTATAAGGGAAAAGGAAGTGAAACCTAAACATTCAAAAGCGTTCCTGCAAACGAACTTTTCAACCTAGAAGAACGAAATTTGGGTAGCTAAGTGCAACTGGTAAACTCATCTTTCCTGACAAGTATCATCAAGATCAGGTGAGTAATTATTTGCAGAGATTCCAGTTAACTTGGAGCTCTGTTGAAGCTCGGTAAATGCTTTCTTAGGAAAGCGAATGTTCCTTGCCTCCACTTAGGACCACTTCACCAGGGAACCAATCACAGAGAGCACACCGGGAACTAATTGAGTGAGTCAAGCTTCAGGCAGCTGGCACAAACAGTGTTTGATTTAGAGCTCCAAATGCATGTATTCCTATAGGTTAAAATGATGAGAAACCCCCCAAATTCAATGTCTTCCTGAAAGCAAATGTTTCAACGTAGAAGAACAAAATTTTGGCAGCCAAATGCAACTGGTATGCTCATCTTTCTTACCTAGTATCAACAAGCTCAAGTGAAAAAATATTCGCTGAAATTCCAGTAAACTTGGGAGTTTTGTGGAAGCTCTGCAAACACCTACATAAGAAAGTGTATTTTCCTTGCCTCTGCTTGGGGATACTTCAGCAGGGGACAATGCATAAAGAGCCACTGAGAAGTCATTGAGTGGGCCAAGTTTCAAACAGGTATCACAAACTGTGTTTGATTGAGCATTCCAAATGCATGTATTCCTATAGGGAAAAAAGAAGTTAAACCTGAAAATTCAAAGTGTTGCTGCAAAGGAACTCTTCAAGATAAGATGACGAAATTTGGGCTGCCAAGTGCAACTCATCTACTCAGTTTTGCTGCCAAGTATCAACAAGATCGGGTGAAAAAATATCTGCTGAGAGTCCAGTAAACTCTGTTCTGTGGATGCTCTACAAACACTTTCAAATGAAAGTTTATTTTTCTCTGCTCTGCTTCGGTGTACATAAACCGGTAACAAAGCATAGAGAGCACAATGAGAACTCATTCAGTGAGTCAATTTTCAAGCAGCTAGCACAAACCGTGTTTGATTTCGATCTCCAAAAGCATGTATCCCTATAGGGGAAAATGTAGTAAAACCTGACTAATCCAAGTCATCCTGCAAAGGAATGATTCAGCCTAGCAGAACAAAATTTGTGCTGCCAAGAGCAACTGGTATACACATTTTTTCTACCAAGTACCAACAAGTTCGGGTGAATAAACATTTGCTGAGATTCCAGTGAACTCAGAGTTCTCTGCAGCTTTGCAAATGCTTTCAAATGAAAGTGTATGTTCCTTGCCTCCGCTTAGAGCTACCACCACAGGGAACAAGGCATAGAGAGCACACCGAGAACGAATTGAGTGAGTCAAGTTTGAAGAAGCTAGCACAAACCGTGTTGGATATACAGTTCCAAATGCATGTATCCCCATAAGGGAAAAGGAAGTGAAACTTAAAATTCAAAGTGCTCCTGCAAACGAACGCTTCAACCATGAAGAACGAAATTTGGGCAGCCAAGTGAAACCGGTATACTCATCTTTGCTGCCAAGTATCATCAAGATCGGGTGAAAAAATTTTGCTGAGATTCCAGTAAACTCAGAGTTCTGTGGAAGCTCTGCAAACACTTTCAAATGAAAGGATATTTTCCTTGCCTCTGCTTAGGGCTTCTTCAACAGGAAACAAAGCATAGAGAGTGCACTGAGAACTAACTGAATGAGTCAAGTTTCATGCAGCTAGTACCAACCGCGTTTGAGTTAGAGTTCCAAATGCATGTATCCCTATAGGGGAAAATGAAGTGAAACCTCCAATTCCAAAGTGTTCCTGCAAACGAACTATTCAACCTAGAAGATCTAAATTTGGGCAGCCAAATGCAACCGGTCTACTTATCTTTGCTGTCGAGTCACAACAAGTTAGGGTGAAAAAATATTTGCTGAGAATCCAGGAAACTCACAGTTCTGTGGAATCACTGCAAAGGCTTTCAAATGAAAGTTTCTTTCCCTTGCCTCTGCTTAGGGTTACTTCAACAGAAAACAAAGCATAGAGATCACACTGAGAACTAGTTGAGTGAGTTTCAGTTTCAAGCAGCTAGCGTAAACCGTGTTTGATGTATAATTCCAGATGCATGTATCCCTATAAGGGAAAAGGAAGTGAAACCTAAACATTCAAAAGCGTTCCTGCAAACGAACTTTTCAACCTAGAAGAACGAAATTTGGGTAGCTAAGTGCAACTGGTAAACTCATCTTTCCTGACAAGTATCATCAAGATCAGGTGAGTAATTATTTGCAGAGATTCCAGTTAACTTGGAGCTCTGTTGAAGCTCAGTAAATGCTTTCTTAGGAAAGCGAATGTTCCTTGCCTCCACTTAGGACCACTTCACCAGGGAACCAATCACAGAGAGCACACCGGGAACTAATTGAGTGAGTCAAGCTTCAGGCAGCTGGCACAAACAGTGTTTGATTTAGAGCTCCAAATGCATGTATTCCTATAGGTTAAAATGATGAGAAACCCCCCAAATTCAATGTCTTCCTGAAAGCAAATGTTTCAACGTAGAAGAACGAAATTTTGGCAGCCAAATGCATCTGGTATGCTCATCTTTCTTACCTAGTATCAACAAGCTCAAGTGAAAAAATATTCGCTGAAATTCCAGTAAACTTGGGAGTTTTGTGGAAGCTCTGCAAACACCTACATAAGAAAGTGTATTTTCCTTGCCTCTGCTTGGGGATACTTCAGCAGGGGACAATGCATAAAGAGCCACTGAGAAGTCATTGAGTGGGCCAAGTTTCAAACAGGTATCACAAACTGTGTTTGATTGAGCATTCCAAATGCATGTATTCCTATAGGGAAAAAAGAAGTTAAACCTGAAAATTCAAAGTGTTCCTGCAAAGGAACTCTTCAACATAAGATGACGAAATTTGGGCTGCCAAGTGCAACTCATCTACTCAGTTTTGCTGCCAAGTATCAACAAGATCGGGTGAAAAAATATCTGCTGAGAGTCCAGTAAACTCTGTTCTGTGGATGCTCTACAAACACTTTCAAATGAAAGTTTATTTTTCTCTGCTCTGCTTCGGTGTACATAAACCGGTAACAAAGCATAGAGAGCACAATGAGAACTCATTCAGTGAGTCAATTTTCAAGCAGCTAGCACAAACCGTGTTTGATTTCGATCTCCAAAAGCATGTATCCCTATAGGGGAAAATGTAGTAAAACCTGACTAATCCAAGTCATCCTGCAAAGGAATGATTCAGCCTAGCAGAACAAAAGTTGTGCTGCCAAGAGCAACTGGTATACACATTTTTTCTACCAAGTATCAACAAGTTCGGGTGAATAAACATTTGCTGAGATTCCAGTGAACTCAGAGTTCTCTGCAGCTTTGCAAATGCTTTCAAATGAAAGTGTATGTTCCTTGCCTCCGCTTAGAGCTACCACCACAGGGAACAAGCATAGAGAGCACACCGAGAACGAATTGAGTGAGTCAAGTTTGAAGAAGCTAGCACAAACCCGTGTTGGATATACAGTTCCAAATGCATGTATCCCATATGGGAAAAGGAAGTGAAACTTAAAATTCAAAGTGCTCCTGCAAACGAACGCTTCAACCCTGAAGAACGAAATTTGGGCAGCCAAGTGAAACCGGTATACTCATCTTTGCTGCCAAGTATCATCAAGATCGGGTGAAAAATTTTGCTGAGATTCCAGTAAACTCAGAGTTCTGTGGAAGCTCTGCAAACACTTTCAAATGAAAGGATATTTTCCTTGCCTCTGCTTAGGGCTACTTCAACAGGAAACAAAGCATAGAGAGTGCACTGAGAACTAACTGAGGGAGTCAAGTTTCATGCAGCTAGTACCAACCGCGTTTGAGTTAGAGTTCCAAATGCATGTATCCCTATAGGGGAAAATGAAGTGAAACCTCCAATTTCAAAGTGTTCCTGCAAACGAACTATTCAACCTAGAAGATCTAAATTTGGGCAGCCAAATGCAACCGGTCTACTTATCTTTGCTGTCGAGTCACAACAAGTTAGGGTGAAAAAATATTTGCTGAGAATCCAGGAAACTCACAGTTCTGTGGAATCACTGCAAAGGCTTTCAAATGAAAGTTTCTTTCCCTTGCCTCTGCTTAGGGTTACTTCAACAGAAAACAAAGCATAGAGATCACACTGAGAACTAGTTGAGTGAGTTTCAGTTTCAAGCAGCTAGCGTAAACCGTGTTTGATGTATAATTCCAGATGCATGTATCCCTATAAGGGAAAAGGAAGTGAAACCTAAACATTCAAAAGCGTTCCTGCCAAACGAACTTTTCACCTAGAAGAACGAAATTTGGGTAGCTAAGTGCAACTGGTAAACTCATCTTTCCTGACAAGTATCATCAAGATCAGGTGAGTAATTATTTGCAGAGATTCCAGTTAACTTGGAGCTCTGTTGAAGCACTGTAAATGCTTTCTTAGGAAAGCGAATGTTCCTTGCCTCCACTTAGGACCACTTCACCAGGGAACCAATCACAGAGAGCACACCGGGAACTAATTGAGTGAGTCAAGCTTCAGGCAGCTGGCACAAACAGTGTTTGATTTAGAGCTCCAAATGCATGTATTCCTATAGGTTAAAATGATGAGAAACCCCCCAAATTCAATGTCTTCCTGGAAAGCAAATGTTTCAACGTAGAAGAACGAAATTTTGGCAGCCAAATGCAACTGGTATGCTCATCTTTCTTACCTAGTATCAACAAGCTCAAGTGAAAAAATATTCGCTGAAATTCCAGTAAACTTGGGAGTTTTGTGGAAGCTCTGCAAACACCTACATAAGAAAGTGTATTTTCCTTGCCTCTGCTTGGGGATACTTCAGCAGGGGACAATGCATAAAGAGCCACTGAGAAGTCATTGAGTGGGCCAAGTTTCAAACAGGTATCACAAACTGTGTTTGATTGAGCATTCCAAATGCATGTATTCCTATAGGGAAAAAGAAGTTAAACCTGAAAATTCAAAGTGTTCCTGCAAAGGAACTCTTCAACATAAGATGACGAAATTTGGGCTGCCAAGTGCAACTCATCTACTCAGTTTTGCTGCCAAGTATCAACAAGATCGGGTGAAAAATATCTGCTGAGAGTCCAGTAAACTCTGTTCTGTGGATGCTCTACAAACACTTTCAAATGAAAGTTTATTTTTCTCTGCTCTGCTTCGGTGTACATAAACCGGTAACAAAGCATAGAGAGCACAATGAGAACTCATTCAGTGAGTCAATTTTCAAGAAGCTAGCACAAACCGTGTTTGATTTCGATCTCCAAAAGCATGTATCCCTATAGGGGAAAATGTAGTAAAACCTGACTAATCCAAGTCATCCTGCAAAGGAATGATTCAGCCTAGCAGAACAAAATTTGTGCTGCCAAGAGCAACTGGTATACACATTTTTTTCTACCAAGTATCAACAAGTTCGGGTGAAATAAACATTTGCTGAGATTCCAGTGAACTCAGAGTTCTCTGCAGCTTTGCAAATGCTTTCAAATGAAGTGTATGTTCCTTGCCTCCGCTTAGAGCTACCACCACAGGGAACAAGGCATAGAGAGCACACCGAGAACGAATTGAGTGAGTCAAGTTTGAAGAAGCTAGCACAAACCGTGTTGGATATACAGTTCCAAATGCATGTATCCCCATAAGGGAAAAGGAAGTGAAACTTAAAATTCAAAGTGCTCCTGCAAACGAACGCCTTCAACCCTGAAGAACGAAATTTGGGCAGCCAAGTGAAACCGGTATACTCATCTTTGCTGCAAGTATCATCAAGATCGGGTGAAAAAATTTTGCTGAGATTCCAGTAAACTCAGAGTTCTGTGGAAGCTCTGCAAACACTTTCAAATGAAAGGATATTTTCCTTGCCTCTGCTTAGGGCTACTTCAACAGGAAACAAAGCATAGAGAGTGCACTGAGAACTAACTGAGGGAGTCAAGTTTCATGCAGCTAGTACCAACCGCGTTTGAGTTAGAGTTCCAAATGCATGTATCCCTATAGGGGAAAATGAAGTGAAACCTCCAATTTCAAAGTGTTCCTGCAAACGAACTATTCAACCTAGAATATCTAAATTTGGGCAGCCAAATGCAACCGGTCTACTTATCTTTGCTGTCGAGTCACAACAAGTTAGGGTGAAAAAATATTTGCTGAGAATCCAGGAAACTCACAGTTCTGTGGAATCACTGCAAAGGCTTTCAAATGAAAGTTTCTTTCCCTTGCCTCTGCTTAGGGTTACTTCAACAGAAAACAAAGCATAGAGATCACACTGAGAACTAGTTGAGTGAGTTTCAGTTTCAAGCAGCTAGCGTAAACCGTGTTTGATGTATAATTCCAGATGCATGTATCCCTATAAGGGAAAAGGAAGTGAAACCTAAACATTCAAAAGCGTTCCTGCAAACGAACTTTTCAACCTAGAAGAACGAAATTTGGGTAGCTAAGTGCAACTGGTAAACTCATCTTTCCTGACAAGTATCATCAAGATCAGATGAGTAATTATTTGCAGAGATTCCAGTTTACTTGGAGCTCTGTTGAAGCACTGTAAATGCTTTCTTAGGAAAGCGAATGTTCCTTGCCTCCACTTAGGACCACTTCACCAGGGAACCAATCACAGAGAGCACACCGGGAACTAATTGAGTGAGTCAAGCTTCAGGCAGCTGGCACAAACAGTGTTTGATTTAGAGCTCCAAATGCATGTATTCCTATAGGTTAAAATGATGAGAAACCCCCCAAATTCAATGTCTTCCTTGAAAGCAAATGTTTCAACGTAGAAGAACGAAATTTTGGCAGCCAAATGCAACTGGTATGCTCATCTTTCTTACCTAGTATCAACAAGCTCAAGTGAAAAAATATTCGCTGAAATTCCAGTAAACTTGGGAGTTTTGTGGAAGCTCTGCAAACACCTACATAAGAAAGTGTATTTTCCTTGCCTCTGCTTGGGGATACTTCAGCAGGGGACAATGCATAAAGAGCCACTGAGAAGTCATTGAGTGGGCCAAGTTTCAAACAGGGTATCACAAACTGTGTTTGATTGAGCATTCCAAATGCATGTATTCCTATAGGGAAAAAGAAGTTAAACCTGAAAATTCAAAGCGTTCCTGCAAAGGAACTCTTCAACATAAGATGACGAAATTTGGGCTGCCAAGTGCAACTCATCTACTCAGTTTTGCTGCCAAGTATCAACAAGATCGGGTGAAAAAATATCTGCTGAGAGTCCAGTAAAACTCTGTTCTGTGGATGCTCTACAAACACTTTCAAATGAAAGTTTATTTTTCTCTGCTCTGCTTCGGTGTACATAAACCGGTAACAAAGCATAGAGAGCACAATGAGAACTCATTCAGTGAGTCAATTTTCAAGCAGCTAGCACAAACCGTGTTTGATTTCGATCTCCAAAAGCATGTATCCCTATAGGGGAAAATGTAGTAAAACCTGACTAATCCAAGTCATCCTGCAAAGGAATGATTCAGCCTAGCAGAACAAAATTTGTGCTGCCAAGAGGCAACTGGTATACACATTTTTTCTACCAAGTATCAACAAGTTCGGGTGAATAAACATTTGCTGAGATTCCAGTGAACTCAGAGTTCTCTGCAGCTTTGCAAATGCTTTCAAATGAAAGTGTATGTTCCTTGCCTCCCGCTTAGAGCTACCACCACAGGGAACAAGGCATAGAGAGCACACCGAGAACGAATTGAGTGAGTCAAGTTTGAAGAAGCTAGCACAAACCGTGTTGGATATACAGTTCCAAATGCATGTATCCACCATAAGGGAAAAGGAAGTGAAACTTAAAATTCAAAGTGCTCCTGCAAACGAACGCTTCAACCCTGAAGAACGAAATTTGGGCAGCAAGTGAAACCGGTATACTCATCTTTGCTGCCAAGTATCATCAAGATCGGGTGAAAAAATTTTGCTGAGATTCCAGTAAACTCAGAGTTCTGTGGAAGCTCTGCAAACACTTTCAAATGAAAGGATATTTTCCTTGCTCTGCTTAGGGCTACTTCAACAGGAAACAAAGCATAGAGAGTGCACTGAGAACTAACTGAGGGAGTCAAGTTTCATGCAGCTAGTACCAACCGCGTTTGAGTTAGAGTTCCAAATGCATGTATCCCTATAGGGAAAATGAAGTGAAACCTCCAATTTCAAAGTGTTCCTGCAAACGAACTATTCAACTAGAAGATCTAAATTTGGGCAGCCAAATGCAACCGGTCTACTTATCTTTGCTGTCGAGTCACAACAAGTTAGGGTGAAAAAATATTTGCTGAGAATCCAGGAAACTCACAGTTCTGTGGAATCACTGCAAAGGCTTTCAAATGAAAGTTTCTTTCCCTTGCCTCTGCTTAGGGTTACTTCAACAGAAAACAAAGCATAGAGATCACACTGAGAACTAGTTGAGTGAGTTTCAGTTTCAAGCAGCTAGCGTAAACCGTGTTTGATGTATAATTCCAGATGCATGTATCCCTATAAGGAAAAGGAAGTGAAACCTAAACATTCAAAAGCGTTCCTGCAAACGAACTTTTCAACCTAGAAGAACGAAATTTGGGTAGCTAAGTGCAACTGGTAAACTCATCTTTCCTGACAAGTATCATCAAGATCAGGTGAGTAATTATTTGCAGAGATTCCAGTTAACCTGGAGCTCTGTTGAAGCACTGTAAATGCTTTCTTAGGAAAGCGAATGTTCCTTGCCTCCACTTAGGACCACTTCACCAGGGAACCAATCACAGAGAGCACACCGGGAACTAATTGAGTGAGTCAAGCTTCAGCAGCTGGCACAAACAGTGTTTGATTTAGAGCTCCAAATGCATGTATTCCTATAGGTTAAAATGATGAGAAACCCCCCAAATTCAATGTCTTCCTGAAAGCAAATGTTTCAACGTAGAAGAACGAAATTTTGGCAGCCAAATGCAACTGGTATGCTCATCTTTCTTACCTAGTATCAACAAGCTCAAGTGAAAAAATATTCGCTGAAATTCCAGTAAACTTGGAGTTTTGTGGAAGCTCTGCAAACACCTACATAAGAAAGTGCTTCCTTGCCTCTGCTTGGGGATACTTCAGCAGGGGACAATGCATAAAGAGCCACTGAGAAGTCATTGAGTGGGCCAAGTTTCAAACAGGTATCACAAACTGTGTTTGATTGAGCATTCCAAATGCATGTATTCCTATAGGGAAAAAAGAAGTTAAACCTGAAAATTCAAAGTGTTCCTGCAAAGGAACTCTTCAACATAAGATGACGAAATTTGGGCTGCCAAGTGCAACTCATCTACTCAGTTTTGCTGCCAAGTATCAACAAGATCGGGTGAAAAAATATCTGCTGAGAGTCCAGTAAACTCTGTTCTGTGGATGCTCTACAAACACTTTCAAATGAAAGTTTATTTTTCTCTGCTCTGCTTCGGTGTACATAAACCGGTAACAAAGCATAGAGAGCACAATGAGAACTCATTCAGTGAGTCAATTTTCAAGCAGCTAGCACAAACCGTGTTTGATTTCGATCTCCAAAAGCATGTATCCCTATAGGGGAAAATGTAGTAAAACCTGACTAATCCAAGTCATCCTGCAAAGGAATGATTCAGCCTAGCAGAACAAAATTTGTGCTGCCAAGAGCAACTGGTATACACATTTTTTCTACCAAGTATCAACAAGTTCGGGTGAATAAACATTTGCTGAGATTCCAGTGAACTCAGAGTTCTCTGCAGCTTTGCAAATGCTTTCAAATGAAAGTGTATGTTCCTTGCCTCCGCTTAGAGCTACCACCACAGGGAACAAGGCATAGAGAGCACACCGAGAACGAATTGAGTGAGTCAAGTTTGAAGAAGCTAGCACAAACCGTGTTGGATATACAGTTCCAAATGCATGTATCCCCATAAGGGAAAAGGAAGTGAAACTTAAAATTCAAAGTGCTCCTGCAAACGAACGCTTCAACCCTGAAGAACGAAATTTGGGCAGCCAAGTGAAACCGGTATACTCATCTTTGCTGCCAAGTATCATCAAGATCGGGTGAAAAAATTTTGCTGAGATTCCAGTAAACTCAGAGTTCTGTGGAAGCTCTGCAAACACTTTCAAATGAAAGGATATTTTCCTTGCCTCTGCTTAGGGCTACTTCAACAGGAAACAAAGCATAGAGAGTGCACTGAGAACTAACTGAGGGAGTCAAGTTTCATGCAGCTAGTACCAACCGCGTTTGAGTTAGAGTTCCAAATGCATGTATCCCTATAGGGGAAAATGAAGTGAAACCTCCAATTTCAAAGTGTTCCTGCAAACGAACTATTCAACCTAGAAGATCTAAATTTGGGCAGCCAAATGCAACCGGTCTACTTATCTTTGCTGTCGAGTCACAACAAGTTAGGGTGAAAAAATATTTGCTGAGAATCCAGGAAACTCACAGTTCTGTGGAATCACTGCAAAGGCTTTCAAATGAAAGTTTCTTTCCCTTGCCTCTGCTTAGGGTTACTTCAACAGAAAACAAAGCATAGAGATCACACTGAGAACTAGTTGAGTGAGTTTCAGTTTCAAGCAGCTAGCGTCAACCGTGTTTGATGTATAATTCCAGATGCATGTATCCCTATAAGGGAAAAGGAAGTGAAACCTAAACATTCAAAAGCGTTCCTGCAAACGAACTTTTCAACCTAGAAGAACGAAATTTGGGTAGCTAAGTGCAACTGGTAAACTCATCTTTCCTGACAAGTATCATCAAGATCAGGTGAGTAATTATTTGCAGAGATTCCAGTTAACTTGGAGCTCTGTTGAAGCACTGTAAATGCTTTCTTAGGAAAGCGAATGTTCCTTGCCTCCACTTAGGACCACTTCACCAGGGAACCAATCACAGAGAGCACACCGGGAACTAATTGAGTGAGTCAAGCTTCAGGCAGCTGGCACAAACAGTGTTTGATTTAGAGCTCCAAATGCATGTATTCCTATAGGTTAAAATGATGAGAAACCCCCCAAATTCAATGTCTTCCTGAAAGCAAATGTTTCAACGTAGAAGAACGAAATTTTGGCAGCCAAATGCAACTGGTATGCTCATCTTTCTTACCTAGTATCAACAAGCTCAAGTGAAAAAATATTCGCTGAAATTCCAGTAAACTTGGGAGTTTTGTGGAAGCTCTGCAAACACCTACATAAGAAAGTGTATTTTCCTTGCCTCTGCTTGGGGATACTTCAGCAGGGGACAATGCATAAAGAGCCACTGAGAAGTCATTGAGTGGGCCAAGTTTCAAACAGGTATCACAAACTGTGTTTGATTGAGCATTCCAAATGCATGTATTCCTATAGGGGAAAAAGAAGTTAAACCTGAAAATTCAAAGTGTTCCTGCAAAGGAACTCTTCAAGATAAGATGACGAAATTTGGGCTGCCAAGTGCAACTCATCTACTCAGTTTTGCTGCCAAGTATCAACAAGATCGGGTGAAAAAATATCTGCTGAGAGTCCAGTAAACTCTGTTCTGTGGATGCTCTACAAACACTTTCAAATGAAAGTTTATTTTCTCTGCTCTGCTTCGGTGTACATAAACCGGTAACAAAGCATAGAGAGCACAATGAGAACTCATTCAGTGAGTCAATTTTCAAGCAGCTAGCACAAACCGTGTTTGATTTCGATCTCCAAAAGCATGTATCCCTATAGGGGAAAATGTAGTAAAACCTGACTAATCCAAGTCATCCTGCAAAGGAATGATTCAGCCTAGCAGAACAAAATTTGTGCTGCCAAGAGCAACTGGTATACACATTTTTTCTACCAAGTATCAACAAGTTAGGGTGAATAAACATTTGCTGAGATTCCAGTGAACTCAGAGTTCTCTGCAGCTTTGCAAATGCTTTCAAATGAAAGTGTATGTTCCTTGCCTCCGCTTAGAGGTACCACCACAGGGAACAAAGCATAGAGAGCACACCGAGAACGAATTGAGTGAGTCAAGTTTGAAGAAGCTAGCACAAACCGTGTTGGATATACAGTTCCAAATGCATGTATCCCCATAAGGGAAAAGGAAGTGAAACTTAAAATTCAAAGTGCTCCTGCAAACGAACGCTTCAACCCTGAAGAACGAAATTTGGGCAGCCAAGTGAAACCGGTATACTCATCTTTGCTGCCAAGTATCATCAAGATCGGGTGAAAAAATTTTGCTGAGATTCCAGTAAACTCAGAGTTCTGTGGAAGCTCTGCAAACACTTTCAAATGAAAGGATATTTTCCTTGCCTCTGCTTAGGGCTACTTCAACAGGAAACAAAGCATAGAGAGTGCACTGAGAACTAACTGAGGGAGTCAAGTTTCATGCAGCTAGTACCAACCGCGTTTGAGTTAGAGTTCCAAATGCATGTATCCCTATAGGGGAAAATGAAGTGAAACCTCCAATTTCAAAGTGTTCCTGCAAACGAACTATTCAACCTAGAAGATCTAAATTTGGGCAGCCAAATGCAACCGGTCTACTTATCTTTGCTGTCGAGTCACAACAAGTTAGGGTGAAAAAATATTTGCTGAGAATCCAGGAAACTCACAGTTCTGTGGAATCACTGCAAAGGCTTTCAAATGAAAGTTTCTTTCCCTTGCCTCTGCTTAGGGTTACTTCAACAGAAAACAAAGCATAGAGATCACACTGAGAACTAGTTGAGTGAGTTTCAGTTTCAAGCAGCTAGCGTAAACCGTGTTTGATGTATAATTCCAGATGCATGTATCCCTATAAGGGAAAAGGAAGTGAAACCTAAACATTCAAAAGCGTTCCTGCAAACGAACTTTTCAACCTAGAAGAACGAAATTTGGGTAGCTAAGTGCAACTGGTAAACTCATCTTTCCTGACAAGTATCATCAAGATCAGGTGAGTAATTATTTGCAGAGATTCCAGTTAACCTGGAGCTCTGTAGAAGCACTGTAAATGCTTTCTTAGGAAAGCGAATGTTCCTTGCCTCCACTTAGGACCACTTCACCAGGGAACCAATCACAGAGAGCACACCGGGAACTAATTGAGTGAGTCAAGCTTCAAGCAGCTGGCACAAACAGTGTTTGATTTAGAGCTCCAAATGCATGTATTCCTATAGGTTAAAATGATGAGAAACCCCCCAAATTCAATGTCTTCCTGAAAGCAAATGTTTCAACGTAGAAGAACGAAATTTTGGCAGCCAAATGCAACTGGTATGCTCATCTTTCTTACCTAGTATCAACAAGCTCAAGTGAAAAAATATTCGCTGAAATTCCAGTAAACTTGGGAGTTTTGTGGAAGCTCTGCAAACACCTACATAAGAAAGTGTATTTTCCTTGCCTCTGCTTGGGGATACTTCAGCAGGGGACAATGCATAAAGAGCCACTGAGAAGTCATTGAGTGGGCCAAGTTTCAAACAGGTATCACAAACTGTGTTTGATTGAGCATTCCAAATGCATGTATTCCTATAGGGGAAAAAGAAGTTAAACCTGAAAATTCAAAGTGTTCCTGCAAAGGAACTCTTCAAGATAAGATGACGAAATTTGGGCTGCCAAGTGCAACTCATCTACTCAGTTTTGCTGCCAAGTATCAACAAGATCGGGTGAAAAAATATCTGCTGAGAGTCCAGTAAACTCTGTTCTGTGGATGCTCTACAAACACTTTCAAATGAAAGTTTATTTTTCTCTGCTCTGCTTCGGTGTACATAAACCGGTAACAAAGCATAGAGAGCACAATGAGAACTCATTCAGTGAGTCAATTTTCAAGCAGCTAGCACAAACCGTGTTTGATTTCGATCTCCAAAAGCATGTATCCCTATAGGGGAAAATGTAGTAAAACCTGACTAATCCAAGTCATCCTGCAAAGGAATGATTCAGCCTAGCAGAACAAAATTTGTGCTGCCAAGAGCAACTGGTATACACATTTTTTCTACCAAGTATCAACAAGTTCGGGTGAATAAACATTTGCTGAGATTCCAGTGAACTCAGAGTTCTCTGCAGCTTTGCAAATGCTTTCAAATGAAAGTGTATGTTCCTTGCCTCCGCTTAGAGCTACCACCACAGGGAACAAGGCATAGAGAGCACACCGAGAACGAATTGAGTGAGTCAAGTTTGAAGAAGCTAGCACAAACCGTGTTGGATATACAGTTCCAAATGCATGTATCCCCATAAGGGAAAAGGAAGTGAAACTTAAAATTCAAAGTGCTCCTGCAAACGAACGCTTCAACCCTGAAGAACGAAATTTGGGCAGCCAAGTGAAACCGGTATACTCATCTTTGCTGCCAAGTATCATCAAGATCGGGTGAAAAAATTTTGCTGAGATTCCAGTAAACTCAGAGTTCTGTGGAAGCTCTGCAAACACTTTCAAATGAAAGGATATTTTCCTTGCCTCTGCTTAGGGCTACTTCAACAGGAAACAAAGCATAGAGAGTGCACTGAGAACTAACTGAGGGAGTCAAGTTTCATGCAGCTAGTACCAACCGCGTTTGAGTTAGAGTTCCAAATGCATGTATCCCTATAGGGGAAAATGAAGTGAAACCTCCAATTTCAAAGTGTTCCTGCAAACGAACTATTCAACCTAGAAGATCTAAATTTGGGCAGCCAAATGCAACCGGTCTACTTATCTTTGCTGTCGAGTCACAACAAGTTAGGGTGAAAAAATATTTGCTGAGAATCCAGGAAACTCACAGTTCTGTGGAATCACTGCAAAGGCTTTCAAATGAAAGTTTCTTTCCCTTGCCTCTGCTTAGGGTTACTTCAACAGAAAACAAAGCATAGAGATCACACTGAGAACTAGTTGAGTGAGTTTCAGTTTCAAGCAGCTAGCGTCAACCGTGTTTGATGTATAATTCCAGATGCATGTATCCCTATAAGGGAAAAGGAAGTGAAACCTAAACATTCAAAAGCGTTCCTGCAAACGAACTTTTCAACCTAGAAGAACGAAATTTGGGTAGCTAAGTGCAACTGGTAAACTCATCTTTCCTGACAAGTATCATCAAGATCAGGTGAGTAATTATTTGCAGAGATTCCAGTTAACCTGGAGCTCTGTAGAAGCACTGTAAATGCTTTCTTAGGAAAGCGAATGTTCCTTGCCTCCACTTAGGACCACTTCACCAGGGAACCAATCACAGAGAGCACACCGGGAACTAATTGAGTGAGTCAAGCTTCAGGCAGCTGGCACAAACAGTGTTTGATTTAGAGCTCCAAATGCATGTATTCCTATAGGTTAAAATGATGAGAAACCCCCCAAATTCAATGTCTTCCTGAAAGCAAATGTTTCAACGTAGAAGAACGAAATTTTGGCAGCCAAATGCAACTGGTATGCTCATCTTTCTTACCTAGTATCAACAAGCTCAAGTGAAAAAATATTCGCTGAAATTCCAGTAAACTTGGGAGTTTTGTGGAAGCTCTGCAAACACCTACATAAGAAAGTGTATTTTCCTTGCCTCTGCTTGGGGATACTTCAGCAGGGGACAATGCATAAAGAGCCACTGAGAAGTCATTGAGTGGGCCAAGTTTCAAACAGGTATCACAAACTGTGTTTGATTGAGCATTCCAAATGCATGTATTCCTATAGGGAAAAAAGAAGTTAAACCTGAAAATTCAAAGTGTTCCTGCAAAGGAACTCTTCAACATAAGATGACGAAATTTGGGCTGCCAAGTGCAACTCATCTACTCAGTTTTGCTGCCAAGTATCAACAAGATCGGGTGAAAAAATATCTGCTGAGAGTCCAGTAAACTCTGTTCTGTGGATGCTCTACAAACACTTTCAAATGAAAGTTTATTTTTCTCTGCTCTGCTTCGGTGTACATAAACCGGTAACAAAGCATAGAGAGCACAATGAGAACTCATTCAGTGAGTCAATTTTCAAGCAGCTAGCACAAACCGTGTTTGATTTCGATCTCCAAAAGCATGTATCCCTATAGGGGAAAATGTAGTAAAACCTGACTAATCCAAGTCATCCTGCAAAGGAATGATTCAGCCTAGCAGAACAAAATTTGTGCTGCCAAGAGCAACTGGTATACACATTTTTTCTACCAAGTATCAACAAGTTCGGGTGAATAAACATTTGCTGAGATTCCAGTGAACTCAGAGTTCTCTGCAGCTTTGCAAATGCTTTCAAATGAAAGTGTATGTTCCTTGCCTCCGCTTAGAGCTACCACCACAGGGAACAAGGCATAGAGAGCACACCGAGAACGAATTGAGTGAGTCAAGTTTGAAGAAGCTAGCACAAACCGTGTTGGATATACAGTTCCAAATGCATGTATCCCCATAAGGGAAAAGGAAGTGAAACTTAAAATTCAAAGTGCTCCTGCAAACGAACGCTTCAACTCTGAAGAACGAAATTTGGGCAGCCAAGTGAAACCGGTATACTCATCTTTGCTGCCAAGTATCATCAAGATCGGGTGAAAAAATTTTGCTGAGATTCCAGTAAACTCAGACTTCTGTGGAAGCTCTGCAAACACTTTCAAATGAAAGGATATTTTCCTTGCCTCTGCTTAGGGCTACTTCAACAGGAAACAAAGCATAGAGAGTGCACTGAGAACTAACTGAGGGAGTCAAGTTTCATGCAGCTAGTACCAACCGCGTTTGAGTTAGAGTTCCAAATGCATGTATCCCTATAGGGGAAAATGAAGTGAAACCTCCAATTTCAAAGTGTTCCTGCAAACGAACTATTCAACCTAGAAGATCTAAATTTGGGCAGCCAAATGCAACCGGTCTACTTATCTTTGCTGTCGAGTCACAACAAGTTAGGGTGAAAAAATATTTGCTGAGAATCCAGGAAACTCACAGTTCTGTGGAATCACTGCAAAGGCTTTCAAATGAAAGTTTCTTTCCCTTGCCTCTGCTTAGGGTTACTTCAACAGAAAACAAAGCATAGAGATCACACTGAGAACTAGTTGAGTGAGTTTCAGTTTCAAGCAGCTAGCGTCAACCGTGTTTGATGTATAATTCCAGATGCATGTATCCCTATAAGGGAAAAGGAAGTGAAACCTAAACATTCAAAAGCGTTCCTGCAAACGAACTTTTCAACCTAGAAGAACGAAATTTGGGTAGCTAAGTGCAACTGGTAAACTCATCTTTCCTGACAAGTATCATCAAGATCAGGTGAGTAATTATTTGCAGAGATTCCAGTTAACCTGGAGCTCTGTAGAAGCACTGTAAATGCTTTCTTAGGAAAGCGAATGTTCCTTGCCTCCACTTAGGACCACTTCACCAGGGAACCAATCACAGAGAGCACACCGGGAACTAATTGAGTGAGTCAAGCTTCAGGCAGCTGGCACAAACAGTGTTTGATTTAGAGCTCCAAATGCATGTATTCCTATAGGTTAAAATGATGAGAAACCCCCCAAATTCAATGTCTTCCTGAAAGCAAATGTTTCAACGTAGAAGAACGAAATTTTGGCAGCCAAATGCAACTGGTATGCTCATCTTTCTTACCTAGTATCAACAAGCTCAAGTGAAAAAATATTCGCTGAAATTCCAGTAAACTTGGGAGTTTTGTGGAAGCTCTGCAAACACCTACATAAGAAAGTGTATTTTCCTTGCCTCTGCTTGGGGATACTTCAGCAGGGGACAATGCATAAAGAGCCACTGAGAAGTCATTGAGTGGGCCAAGTTTCAAACAGGTATCACAAACTGTGTTTGATTGAGCATTCCAAATGCATGTATTCCTATAGGGAAAAAAGAAGTTAAACCTGAAAATTCAAAGTGTTCCTGCAAAGGAACTCTTCAACATAAGATGACGAAATTTGGGCTGCCAAGTGCAACTCATCTACTCAGTTTTGCTGCCAAGTATCAACAAGATCGGGTGAAAAAATATCTGCTGAGAGTCCAGTAAACTCTGTTCTGTGGATGCTCTACAAACACTTTCAAATGAAAGTTTATTTTTCTCTGCTCTGCTTCGGTGTACATAAACCGGTAACAAAGCATAGAGAGCACAATGAGAACTCATTCAGTGAGTCAATTTTCAAGCAGCTAGCACAAACCGTGTTTGATTTCGATCTCCAAAAGCATGTATCCCTATAGGGGAAAATGTAGTAAAACCTGACTAATCCAAGTCATCCTGCAAAGGAATGATTCAGCCTAGCAGAACAAAATTTGTGCTGCCAAGAGCAACTGGTATACACATTTTTTCTACCAAGTATCAACAAGTTCGGGTGAATAAACATTTGCTGAGATTCCAGTGAACTCAGAGTTCTCTGCAGCTTTGCAAATGCTTTCAAATGAAAGTGTATGTTCCTTGCCTCCGCTTAGAGCTACCACCACAGGGAACAAGGCATAGAGAGCACACCGAGAACGAATTGAGTGAGTCAAGTTTGAAGAAGCTAGCACAAACCGTGTTGGATATACAGTTCCAAATGCATGTATCCCCATAAGGGAAAAGGAAGTGAAACTTAAAATTCAAAGTGCTCCTGCAAACGAACGCTTCAACCCTGATGAACGAAATTTGGGCAGCCAAGTGAAACCGGTATACTCATCTTTGCTGCCAAGTATCATCAAGATCGGGTGAAAAAATTTTGCTGAGATTCCAGTAAACTCAGACTTCTGTGGAAGCTCTGCAAACACTTTCAAATGAAAGGATATTTTCCTTGCCTCTGCTTAGGGCTACTTCAACAGGAAACAAAGCATAGAGAGTGCACTGAGAACTAACTGAGGGAGTCAAGTTTCATGCAGCTAGTACCAACCGCGTTTGAGTTAGAGTTCCAAATGCATGTATCCCTATAGGGGAAAATGAAGTGAAACCTCCAATTTCAAAGTGTTCCTGCAAACGAACTATTCAACCTAGAAGATCTAAATTTGGGCAGCCAAATGCAACCGGTCTACTTATCTTTGCTGTCGAGTCACAACAAGTTAGGGTGAAAAAATATTTGCTGAGAATCCAGGAAACTCACAGTTCTGTGGAATCACTGCAAAGGCTTTCAAATGAAAGTTTCTTTCCCTTGCCTCTGCTTAGGGTTACTTCAACAGAAAACAAAGCATAGAGATCACACTGAGAACTAGTTGAGTGAGTTTCAGTTTCAAGCAGCTAGCGTCAACCGTGTTTGATGTATAATTCCAGATGCATGTATCCCTATAAGGGAAAAGGAAGTGAAACCTAAACATTCAAAAGCGTTCCTGCAAACGAACTTTTCAACCTAGAAGAACGAAATTTGGGTAGCTAAGTGCAACTGGTAAACTCATCTTTCCTGACAAGTATCATCAAGATCAGGTGAGTAATTATTTGCAGAGATTCCAGTTAACCTGGAGCTCTGTTGAAGCACTGTAAATGCTTTCTTAGGAAAGCGAATGTTCCTTGCCTCCACTTAGGACCACTTCACCAGGGAACCAATCACAGAGAGCACACCGGGAACTAATTGAGTGAGTCAAGCTTCAGGCAGCTGGCACAAACAGTGTTTGATTTAGAGCTCCAAATGCATGTATTCCTATAGGTTAAAATGATGAGAACCCCCCAAATTCAATGTCTTCCTGAAAGCAAATGTTTCAACGTAGAAGAACGAAATTTTGGCAGCCAAATGCAACTGGTATGCTCATCTTTCTTACCTAGTATCAACAAGCTCAAGTGAAAAAATATTCGCTGAAATTCCAGTAAACTTGGGAGTTTTGTGGAAGCTCTGCAAACACCTACATAAGAAAGTGTATCTTCCTTGCCTCTGCTTGGGGATACTTCAGCAGGGGACAATGCATAAAGAGCCACTGAGAAGTCATTGAGTGGGCCAAGTTTCAAACAGGTATCACAAACTGTGTTTGATTGAGCATTCCAAATGCATGTATTCCTATAGGGAAAAAAGAAGTTAAACCTGAAAATTCAAAGTGTTCCTGCAAAGGAACTCTTCAACATAAGATGACGAAATTTGGGCTGCCAAGTGCAACTCATCTACTCAGTTTTGCTGCCAAGTATCAACAAGATCGGGTGAAAAAATATCTGCTGAGAGTCCAGTAAACTCTGTTCTGTGGATGCTCTACAAACACTTTCAAATGAAAGTTTATTTTTCTCTGCTCTGCTTCGGTGTACATAAACCGGTAACAAAGCATAGAGAGCACAATGAGAACTCATTCAGTGAGTCAATTTCAAGCAGCTAGCACAAACCGTGTTTGATTCGATCTCCAAAAGCATGTATCCCTATAGGGGAAAATGTAGTAAAACCTGACTAATCCAAGTCATCCTGCAAAGGAATGATTCAGCCTAGCAGAACAAAATTTGTGCTGCCAAGAGCAACTGGTATACACATTTTTTCTACCAAGTATCAACAAGTTCGGGTGAATAAACATTTGCTGAGATTCCAGTGAACTCAGAGTTCTCTGCAGCTTTGCAAATGCTTTCAAATGAAAGTGTATGTTCCTTGCCTCCGCTTAGAGCTACCACCACAGGGAACAAGGCATAGAGAGCACACTGAGAATGAATTGAGTGAGTCAAGTTTGAAGAAGCTAGCACAAACCGTGTTGGATATACAGTTCCAAATGCATGTATCCCCATAAGGGAAAAGGAAGTGAAACTTAAAATTCAAAGTGCTCCTGCAAACGAACGCTTCAACCCTGAAGAACGAAATTTGGGCAGCCAAGTGAAACCGGTATACTCATCTTTGCTGCCAAGTATCATCAAGATCGGGTGAAAAAATTTTGCTGAGATTCCAGTAAAGTCAGAGTTCTGTGGAAGCTCTGCAAACACTTTCAAATGAAAGGATATTTTCCTTGCCTCTGCTTAGGGCTACTTCAACAGGAAACAAAGCATAGAGAGTGCACTGAGAACTAACTGAGGGAGTCAAGTTTCATGCAGCTAGTACCAACCGCGTTTGAGTTAGAGTTCCAAATGCATGTATCCCTATAGGGGAAAATGAAGTGAAACCTCCAATTTCAAAGTGTTCCTGCAAACGAACTATTCAACCTAGAAGATCTAAATTTGGGCAGCCAAATGCAACCGGTCTACTTATCTTTGCTGTCGAGTCACAACAAGTTAGGGTGAAAAAATATTTGCTGAGAATCCAGGAAACTCACAGTTCTGTGGAATCACTGCAAAGGCTTTCAAATGAAAGTTTCTTTCCCTTGCCTCTGCTTAGGGTTACTTCAACAGAAAACAAAGCATAGAGATCACACTGAGAACTAGTTGAGTGAGTTTCAGTTTCAAGCAGCTAGCGTCAACCGTGTTTGATGTATAATTCCAGATGCATGTATCCCTATAAGGGAAAAGGAAGTGAAACCTAAACATTCAAAAGCGTTCCTGCAAACGAACTTTTCAACCTAGAAGAACGAAATTTGGGTAGCTAAGTGCAACTGGTAAACTCATCTTTCCTGACAAGTATCATCAAGATCAGGTGAGTAATTATTTGCAGAGATTCCAGTTAACTTGGAGCTCTGTTGAAGCACTGTAAATGCTTTCTTAGGAAAGCGAATGTTCCTTGCCTCCACTTAGGACCACTTCACCAGGGAACCAATCACAGAGAGCACACCGGGAACTAATTGAGTGAGTCAAGCTTCAGGCAGCTGGCACAAACAGTGTTTGATTTAGAGCTCCAAAGGCATGTATTCCTATAGGTTAAAATGATGAGAAACCCCCCAAATTCAATGTCTTCCTGAAAGCAAATGTTTCAACGTAGAAGAACGAAATTTTGGCAGCCAAATGCAACTGGTATGCTCATCTTTCTTACCTAGTATCAACAAGCTCAAGTGAAAAAATATTCGCTGAAATTCCAGTAAACTTGGGAGTTTTGTGGAAGCTCTGCAAACACCTACATAAGAAAGTGTATCTTCCTTGCCTCTGCTTGGGGATACTTCAGCAGGGGACAATGCATAAAGAGCCACTGAGAAGTCATTGAGTGGGCCAAGTTTCAAACAGGTATCACAAACTGTGTTTGATTGAGCATTCCAAATGCATGTATTCCTATAGGGAAAAAAGAAGTTAAACCTGAAAATTCAAAGTGTTCCTGCAAAGGAACTCTTCAACATAAGATGACGAAATTTGGGCTGCCAAGTGCAACTCATCTACTCAGTTTTGCTGCCAAGTATCAACAAGATCGGGTGAAAAAATATCTGCTGAGAGTCCAGTAAACTCTGTTCTGTGGATGCTCTACAAACACTTTCAAATGAAAGTTTATTTTTCTCTGCTCTGCTTCGGTGTACATAAACCGGTAACAAAGCATAGAGAGCACAATGAGAACTCATTCAGTGAGTCAATTTTCAAGCAGCTAGCACAAACCGTGTTTGATTTCGATCTCCAAAAGCATGTATCCCTATAGGGGAAAATGTAGTAAAACCTGACTAATCCAAGTCATCCTGCAAAGGAATGATTCAGCCTAGCAGAACAAAATTTGTGCTGCCAAGAGCAACTGGTATACACATTTTTTCTACCAAGTACCAACAAGTTCGGGTGAATAAACATTTGCTGAGATTCCAGTGAACTCAGAGTTCTCTGCAGCTTTGCAAATGCTTTCAAATGAAAGTGTATGTTCCTTGCCTCCGCTTAGAGCTACCACCACAGGGAACAAGGCATAGAGAGTACACCGAGAACGAATTGAGTGAGTCAAGTTTGAAGAAGCTAGCACAAACCGTGTTGGATATACAGTTCCAAATGCATGTATCCCCACAAGGGAAAAGGAAGTGAAACTTAAAATTCAAAGTGCTCCTGCAAACGAACGCTTCAACCCTGAAGAACGAAATTTGGGCAGCCAAGTGAAACCGGTATACTCATCTTTGCTGCCAAGTATCATCAAGATCGGGTGAAAAAATTTTGCTGAGATTCCAGTAAAGTCAGAGTTCTGTGGAAGCTCTGCAAACACTTTCAAATGAAAGGATATTTTCCTTGCCTCTGCTTAGGGCTACTTCAACAGGAAACAAAGCATAGAGAGTGCACTGAGAACTAACTGAGGGAGTCAAGTTTCATGCAGCTAGTACCAACCGCGTTTGAGTTAGAGTTCCAAATGCATGTATCCCTATAGGGGAAAATGAAGTGAAACCTCCAATTTCAAAGTGTTCCTGCAAACGAACTATTCAACCTAGAAGATCTAAATTTGGGCAGCCAAATGCAACCGGTCTACTTATCTTTGCTGTCGAGTCACAACAAGTTAGGGTGAAAAAATATTTGCTGAGAATCCAGGAAACTCACAGTTCTGTGGAATCACTGCAAAGGCTTTCAAATGAAAGTTTCTTTCCCTTGCCTCTGCTTAGGGTTACTTCAACAGAAAACAAAGCATAGAGATCACACTGAGAACTAGTTGAGTGAGTTTCAGTTTCAAGCAGCTAGCGTCAACCGTGTTTGATGTATAATTCCAGATGCATGTATCCCTATAAGGGAAAAGGAAGTGAAACCTAAACATTCAAAAGCGTTCCTGCAAACGAACTTTTCAACCTAGAAGAACGAAATTTGGGTAGCTAAGTGCAACTGGTAAACTCATCTTTCCTGACAAGTATCATCAAGATCAGGTGAGTAATTATTTGCAGAGATTCCAGTTAACTTGGAGCTCTGTTGAAGCACTGTAAATGCTTTCTTAGGAAAGCGAATGTTCCTTGCCTCCACTTAGGACCACTTCACCAGGGAACCAATCACAGAGAGCACACCGGGAACTAATTGAGTGAGTCAAGCTTCAGGCAGCTGGCACAAACAGTGTTTGATTTAGAGCTCCAAAGGCATGTATTCCTATAGGTTAAAATGATGAGAAACCCCCCAAATTCAATGTCTTCCTGAAAGCAAATGTTTCAACGTAGAAGAACGAAATTTTGGCAGCCAAATGCAACTGGTATGCTCATCTTTCTTACCTAGTATCAACAAGCTCAAGTGAAAAAATATTCGCTGAAATTCCAGTAAACTTGGGAGTTTTGTGGAAGCTCTGCAAACACCTACATAAGAAAGTGTATCTTCCTTGCCTCTGCTTGGGGATACTTCAGCAGGGGACAATGCATAAAGAGCCACTGAGAAGTCATTGAGTGGGCCAAGTTTCAAACAGGTATCACAAACTGTGTTTGATTGAGCATTCCAAATGCATGTATTCCTATAGGGAAAAAAGAAGTTAAACCTGAAAATTCAAAGTGTTCCTGCAAAGGAACTCTTCAACATAAGATGACGAAATTTGGGCTGCCAAGTGCAACTCATCTACTCAGTTTTGCTGCCAAGTATCAACAAGATCGGGTGAAAAAATATCTGCTGAGAGTCCAGTAAACTCTGTTCTGTGGATGCTCTACAAACACTTTCAAATGAAAGTTTATTTTTCTCTGCTCTGCTTCGGTGTACATAAACCGGTAACAAAGCATAGAGAGCACAATGAGAACTCATTCAGTGAGTCAATTTTCAAGCAGCTAGCACAAACCGTGTTTGATTTCGATCTCCAAAAGCATGTATCCCTATAGGGGAAAATGTAGTAAAACCTGACTAATCCAAGTCATCCTGCAAAGGAATGATTCAGCCTAGCAGAACAAAATTTGTGCTGCCAAGAGCAACTGGTATACACATTTTTTCTACCAAGTACCAACAAGTTCGGGTGAATAAACATTTGCTGAGATTCCAGTGAACTCAGAGTTCTCTGCAGCTTTGCAAATGCTTTCAAATGAAAGTGTATGTTCCTTGCCTCCGCTTAGAGCTACCACCACAGGGAACAAGGCATAGAGAGTACACCGAGAACGAATTGAGTGAGTCAAGTTTGAAGAAGCTAGCACAAACCGTGTTGGATATACAGTTCCAAATGCATGTATCCCCACAAGGGAAAAGGAAGTGAAACTTAAAATTCAAAGTGCTCCTGCAAACGAACGCTTCAACCCTGAAGAACGAAATTTGGGCAGCCAAGTGAAACCGGTATACTCATCTTTGCTGCCAAGTATCATCAAGATCGGGTGAAAAAATTTTGCTGAGATTCCAGTAAACTCAGAGTTCTGTGGAAGCTCTGCAAACACTTTCAAATGAAAGGATATTTTCCTTGCCTCTGCTTAGGGCTACTTCAACAGGAAACAAAGCATAGAGAGTGCACTGAGAACTAACTGAGGGAGTCAAGTTTCATGCAGCTAGTACCAACCGCGTTTGAGTTAGAGTTCCAAATGCATGTATCCCTATAGGGGAAAATGAAGTGAAACCTCCAATTTCAAAGTGTTCCTGCAAACGAACTATTCAACCTAGAAGATCTAAATTTGGGCAGCCAAATGCAACCGGTCTACTTATCTTTGCTGTCGAGTCACAACAAGTTAGGGTGAAAAAATATTTGCTGAGAATCCAGGAAACTCACAGTTCTGTGGAATCACTGCAAAGGCTTTCAAATGAAAGTTTCTTTCCCTTGCCTCTGCTTAGGGTTACTTCAACAGAAAACAAAGCATAGAGATCACACTGAGAACTAGTTGAGTGAGTTTCAGTTTCAAGCAGCTAGCGTCAACCGTGTTTGATGTATAATTCCAGATGCATGTATCCCTATAAGGGAAAAGGAAGTGAAACCTAAACATTCAAAAGCGTTCCTGCAAACGAACTTTTCAACCTAGAAGAACGAAATTTGGGTAGCTAAGTGCAACTGGTAAACTCATCTTTCCTGACAAGTATCATCAAGATCAGGTGAGTAATTATTTGCAGAGATTCCAGTTAACTTGGAGCTCTGTTGAAGCACTGTAAATGCTTTCTTAGGAAAGCGAATGTTCCTTGCCTCCACTTAGGACCACTTCACCAGGGAACCAATCACAGAGAGCACACCGGGAACTAATTGAGTGAGTCAAGCTTCAGGCAGCTGGCACAAACAGTGTTTGATTTAGAGCTCCAAAGGCATGTATTCCTATAGGTTAAAATGATGAGAAACCCCCCAAATTCAATGTCTTCCTGAAAGCAAATGTTTCAACGTAGAAGAACGAAATTTTGGCAGCCAAATGCAACTGGTATGCTCATCTTTCTTACCTAGTATCAACAAGCTCAAGTGAAAAAATATTCGCTGAAATTCCAGTAAACTTGGGAGTTTTGTGGAAGCTCTGCAAACACCTACATAAGAAAGTGTATCTTCCTTGCCTCTGCTTGGGGATACTTCAGCAGGGGACAATGCATAAAGAGCCACTGAGAAGTCATTGAGTGGGCCAAGTTTCAAACAGGTATCACAAACTGTGTTTGATTGAGCATTCCAAATGCATGTATTCCTATAGGGAAAAAAGAAGTTAAACCTGAAAATTCAAAGTGTTCCTGCAAAGGAACTCTTCAACATAAGATGACGAAATTTGGGCTGCCAAGTGCAACTCATCTACTCAGTTTTGCTGCCAAGTATCAACAAGATCGGGTGAAAAAATATCTGCTGAGAGTCCAGTAAACTCTGTTCTGTGGATGCTCTACAAACACTTTCAAATGAAAGTTTATTTTTCTCTGCTCTGCTTCGGTGTACATAAACCGGTAACAAAGCATAGAGAGCACAATGAGAACTCATTCAGTGAGTCAATTTTCAAGCAGCTAGCACAAACCGTGTTTGATTTCGATCTCCAAAAGCATGTATCCCTATAGGGGAAAATGTAGTAAAACCTGACTAATCCAAGTCATCCTGCAAAGGAATGATTCAGCCTAGCAGAACAAAATTTGTGCTGCCAAGAGCAACTGGTATACACATTTTTTCTACCAAGTACCAACAAGTTCGGGTGAATAAACATTTGCTGAGATTCCAGTGAACTCAGAGTTCTCTGCAGCTTTGCAAATGCTTTCAAATGAAAGTGTATGTTCCTTGCCTCCGCTTAGAGCTACCACCACAGGGAACAAGGCATAGAGAGCACACCGAGAACGAATTGAGTGAGTCAAGTTTGAAGAAGCTAGCACAAACCGTGTTGGATATACAGTTCCAAATGCATGTATCCCCATAAGGGAAAAGGAAGTGAAACTTAAAATTCAAAGTGCTCCTGCAAACGAACGCTTCAACCCTGAAGAACGAAATTTGGGCAGCCAAGTGAAACCGGTATACTCATCTTTGCTGCCAAGTATCATCAAGATCGGGTGAAAAAATTTTGCTGAGATTCCAGTAAACTCAGAGTTCTGTGGAAGCTCTGCAAACACTTTCAAATGAAAGGATATTTTCCTTGCCTCTGCTTAGGGCTACTTCAACAGGAAACAAAGCATAGAGAGTGCACTGAGAACTAACTGAGGGAGTCAAGTTTCATGCAGCTAGTACCAACCGCGTTTGAGTTAGAGTTCCAAATGCATGTATCCCTATAGGGGAAAATGAAGTGAAACCTCCAATTCCAAAGTGTTCCTGCAAACGAACTATTCAACCTAGAAGATCTAAATTTGGGCAGCCAAATGCAACCGGTCTACTTATCTTTGCTGTCGAGTCACAACAAGTTAGGGTGAAAAAATATTTGCTGAGAATCCAGGAAACTCACAGTTCTGTGGAATCACTGCAAAGGCTTTCAAATGAAAGTTTCTTTCCCTTGCCTCTGCTTAGGGTTACTTCAACAGAAAACAAAGCATAGAGATCACACTGAGAACTAGTTGAGTGAGTTTCAGTTTCAAGCAGCTAGCGTCATCCGTGTTTGATGTATAATTCCAGATGCATGTATCCCTATAAGGGAAAAGGAAGTGAAACCTAAACATTCAAAAGCGTTCCTGCAAACGAACTTTTCAACCTAGAAGAACGAAATTTGGGTAGCTAAGTGCAACTGGTAAACTCATCTTTCCTGACAAGTATCATCAAGATCAGGTGAGTAATTATTTGCAGAGATTCCAGTTAACTTGGAGCTCTGTTGAAGCACTGTAAATGCTTTCTTAGGAAAGCGAATGTTCCTTGCCTCCACTTAGGACCACTTCACCAGGGAACCAATCACAGAGAGCACACCGGGAACTAATTGAGTGAGTCAAGCTTCAGGCAGCTGGCACAAACAGTGTTTGATTTAGAGCTCCAAAGGCATGTATTCCTATAGGTTAAAATGATGAGAAACCCCCCAAATTCAATGTCTTCCTGAAAGCAAATGTTTCAACGTAGAAGAACGAAATTTTGGCAGCCAAATGCAACTGGTATGCTCATCTTTCTTACCTAGTATCAACAAGCTCAAGTGAAAAAATATTCGCTGAAATTCCAGTAAACTTGGGAGTTTTGTGGA
Organism: Marmota flaviventris; assembly: GCF_047511675.1. Taxonomy (NCBI): domain Eukaryota; kingdom Metazoa; phylum Chordata; class Mammalia; order Rodentia; family Sciuridae; genus Marmota; species Marmota flaviventris. Next base: position 54,012 of record NW_027287752.1, read on the forward strand.
AGCTCTGCAAACACCTACATAAGAAAGTGTATCTTCCTTGCCTCTGCTTGGGGATACTTCAGCAGGGGACAATGCATAAAGAGCCACTGAGAAGTCATTGAGTGGGCCAAGTTTCAAACAGGTATCACAAACTGTGTTTGATTGAGCATTCCAAATGCATGTATTCCTATAGGGAAAAAAGAAGTTAAACCTGAAAATTCAAAGTGTTCCTGCAAAGGAACTCTTCAACATAAGATGACGAAATTTGGGCTGCCAAGTGCAACTCATCTACTCAGTTTTGCTGCCAAGTATCAACAAGATCGGGTGAAAAAATATCTGCTGAGAGTCCAGTAAACTCTGTTCTGTGGATGCTCTACAAACACTTTCAAATGAAAGTTTATTTTTCTCTGCTCTGCTTCGGTGTACATAAACCGGTAACAAAGCATAGAGAGCACAATGAGAACTCATTCAGTGAGTCAATTTTCAAGCAGCTAGCACAAACCGTGTTTGATTTCGATCTCCAAAAGCATGTATCCCTATAGGGGAAAATGTAGTAAAACCTGACTAATCCAAGTCATCCTGCAAAGGAATGATTCAGCCTAGCAGAACAAAATTTGTGCTGCCAAGAGCAACTGGTATACACATTTTTTCTACCAAGTACCAACAAGTTCGGGTGAATAAACATTTGCTGAGATTCCAGTGAACTCAGAGTTCTCTGCAGCTTTGCAAATGCTTTCAAATGAAAGTGTATGTTCCTTGCCTCCGCTTAGAGCTACCACCACAGGGAACAAGGCATAGAGAGTACACCGAGAACGAATTGAGTGAGTCAAGTTTGAAGAAGCTAGCACAAACCGTGTTGGATATACAGTTCCAAATGCATGTATCCCCACAAGGGAAAAGGAAGTGAAACTTAAAATTCAAAGTGCTCCTGCAAACGAACGCTTCAACCCTGAAGAACGAAATTTGGGCAGCCAAGTGAAACCGGTATACTCATCTTTGCTGCCAAGTATCATCAAGATCGGGTGAAAAAATTTTGCTGAGATTCCAGTAAACTCAGAGTTCTGTGGAAGCTCTGCAAACACTTTCAAATGAAAGGATATTTTCCTTGCCTCTGCTTAGGGCTACTTCAACAGGAAACAAAGCATAGAGAGTGCACTGAGAACTAACTGAGGGAGTCAAGTTTCATGCAGCTAGTACCAACCGCGTTTGAGTTAGAGTTCCAAATGCATGTATCCCTATAGGGGAAAATGAAGTGAAACCTCCAATTTCAAAGTGTTCCTGCAAACGAACTATTCAACCTAGAAGATCTAAATTTGGGCAGCCAAATGCAACCGGTCTACTTATCTTTGCTGTCGAGTCACAACAAGTTAGGGTGAAAAAATATTTGCTGAGAATCCAGGAAACTCACAGTTCTGTGGAATCACTGCAAAGGCTTTCAAATGAAAGTTTCTTTCCCTTGCCTCTGCTTAGGGTTACTTCAACAGAAAACAAAGCATAGAGATCACACTGAGAACTAGTTGAGTGAGTTTCAGTTTCAAGCAGCTAGCGTCAACCGTGTTTGATGTATAATTCCAGATGCATGTATCCCTATAAGGGAAAAGGAAGTGAAACCTAAACATTCAAAAGCGTTCCTGCAAACGAACTTTTCAACCTAGAAGAACGAAATTTGGGTAGCTAAGTGCAACTGGTAAACTCATCTTTCCTGACAAGTATCATCAAGATCAGGTGAGTAATTATTTGCAGAGATTCCAGTTAACTTGGAGCTCTGTTGAAGCACTGTAAATGCTTTCTTAGGAAAGCGAATGTTCCTTGCCTCCACTTAGGACCACTTCACCAGGGAACCAATCACAGAGAGCACACCGGGAACTAATTGAGTGAGTCAAGCTTCAGGCAGCTGGCACAAACAGTGTTTGATTTAGAGCTCCAAAGGCATGTATTCCTATAGGTTAAAATGATGAGAAACCCCCCAAATTCAATGTCTTCCTGAAAGCAAATGTTTCAACTTAGAAGAACGAAATTTTGGCAGCCAAATGCAACTGGTATGCTCATCTTTCTTACCTAGTATCAACAAGCTCAAGTGAAAAAATATTCGCTGAAATTCCAGTAAACTTGGGAGTTTTGTGGAAGCTCTGCAAACACCTACATAAGAAAGTGTATCTTCCTTGCCTCTGCTTGGGGATACTTCAGCAGGGGACAATGCATAAAGAGCCACTGAGAAGTCATTGAGTGGGCCAAGTTTCAAACAGGTATCACAAACTGTGTTTGATTGAGCATTCCAAATGCATGTATTCCTATAGGGAAAAAAGAAGTTAAACCTGAAAATTCAAAGTGTTCCTGCAAAGGAACTCTTCAACATAAGATGACGAAATTTGGGCTGCCAAGTGCAACTCATCTACTCAGTTTTGCTGCCAAGTATCAACAAGATCGGGTGAAAAAATATCTGCTGAGAGTCCAGTAAACTCTGTTCTGTGGATGCTCTACAAACACTTTCAAATGAAAGTTTATTTTTCTCTGCTCTGCTTCGGTGTACATAAACCGGTAACAAAGCATAGAGAGCACAATGAGAACTCATTCAGTGAGTCAATTTTCAAGCAGCTAGCACAAACCGTGTTTGATTTCGATCTCCAAAAGCATGTATCCCTATAGGGGAAAATGTAGTAAAACCTGACTAATCCAAGTCATCCTGCAAAGGAATGATTCAGCCTAGCAGAACAAAATTTGTGCTGCCAAGAGCAACTGGTATACACATTTTTTCTACCAAGTACCAACAAGTTCGGGTGAATAAACATTTGCTGAGATTCCAGTGAACTCAGAGTTCTCTGCAGCTTTGCAAATGCTTTCAAATGAAAGTGTATTTTCCTTGCCTCCGCTTAGAGCTACCACCACAGGGAACAAGGCATAGAGAGTACACCGAGAACGAATTGAGTGAGTCAAGTTTGAAGAAGCTAGCACAAACCGTGTTGGATATACAGTTCCAAATGCATGTATCCCCACAAGGGAAAAGGAAGTGAAACTTAAAATTCAAAGTGCTCCTGCAAACGAACGCTTCAACCCTGAAGAACGAAATTTGGGCAGCCAAGTGAAACCGGTATACTCATCTTTGCTGCCAAGTATCATCAAGATCGGGTGAAAAAATTTTGCTGAGATTCCAGTAAACTCAGAGTTCTGTGGAAGCTCTGCAAACACTTTCAAATGAAAGGATATTTTCCTTGCCTCTGCTTAGGGCTACTTCAACAGGAAACAAAGCATAGAGAGTGCACTGAGAACTAACTGAGGGAGTCAAGTTTCATGCAGCTAGTACCAACCGCGTTTGAGTTAGAGTTCCAAATGCATGTATCCCTATAGGGGAAAATGAAGTGAAACCTCCAATTTCAAAGTGTTCCTGCAAACGAACTATTCAACCTAGAAGATCTAAATTTGGGCAGCCAAATGCAACCGGTCTACTTATCTTTGCTGTCGAGTCACAACAAGTTAGGGTGAAAAAATATTTGCTGAGAATCCAGGAAACTCACAGTTCTGTGGAATCACTGCAAAGGCTTTCAAATGAAAGTTTCTTTCCCTTGCCTCTGCTTAGGGTTACTTCAACAGAAAACAAAGCATAGAGATCACACTGAGAACTAGTTGAGTGAGTTTCAGTTTCAAGCAGCTAGCGTCAACCGTGTTTGATGTATAATTCCAGATGCATGTATCCCTATAAGGGAAAAGGAAGTGAAACCTAAACATTCAAAAGCGTTCCTGCAAACGAACTTTTCAACCTAGAAGAACGAAATTTGGGTAGCTAAGTGCAACTGGTAAACTCATCTTTCCTGACAAGTATCATCAAGATCAGGTGAGTAATTATTTGCAGAGATTCCAGTTAACTTGGAGCTCTGTTGAAGCACTGTAAATGCTTTCTTAGGAAAGCGAATGTTCCTTGCCTCCACTTAGGACCACTTCACCAGGGAACCAATCACAGAGAGCACACCGGGAACTAATTGAGTGAGTCAAGCTTCAGGCAGCTGGCACAAACAGTGTTTGATTTAGAGCTCCAAAGGCATGTATTCCTATAGGTTAAAATGATGAGAAACCCCCCAAATTCAATGTCTTCCTGAAAGCAAATGTTTCAACTTAGAAGAACGAAATTTTGGCAGCCAAATGCAACTGGTATGCTCATCTTTCTTACCTAGTATCAACAAGCTCAAGTGAAAAAATATTCGCTGAAATTCCAGTAAACTTGGGAGTTTTGTGGAAGCTCTGCAAACACCTACATAAGAAAGTGTATCTTCCTTGCCTCTGCTTGGGGATACTTCAGCAGGGGACAATGCATAAAGAGCCACTGAGAAGTCATTGAGTGGGCCAAGTTTCAAACAGGTATCACAAACTGTGTTTGATTGAGCATTCCAAATGCATGTATTCCTATAGGGAAAAAAGAAGTTAAACCTGAAAATTCAAAGTGTTCCTGCAAAGGAACTCTTCAACATAAGATGACGAAATTTGGGCTGCCAAGTGCAACTCATCTACTCAGTTTTGCTGCCAAGTATCAACAAGATCGGGTGAAAAAATATCTGCTGAGAGTCCAGTAAACTCTGTTCTGTGGATGCTCTACAAACACTTTCAAATGAAAGTTTATTTTTCTCTGCTCTGCTTCGGTGTACATAAACCGGTAACAAAGCATAGAGAGCACAATGAGAACTCATTCAGTGAGTCAATTTTCAAGCAGCTAGCACAAACCGTGTTTGATTTCGATCTCCAAAAGCATGTATCCCTATAGGGGAAAATGTAGTAAAACCTGACTAATCCAAGTCATCCTGCAAAGGAATGATTCAGCCTAGCAGAACAAAATTTGTGCTGCCAAGAGCAACTGGTATACACATTTTTTCTACCAAGTACCAACAAGTTCGGGTGAATAAACATTTGCTGAGATTCCAGTGAACTCAGAGTTCTCTGCAGCTTTGCAAATGCTTTCAAATGAAAGTGTATGTTCCTTGCCTCCGCTTAGAGCTACCACCACAGGGAACAAGGCATAGAGAGTACACCGAGAACGAATTGAGTGAGTCAAGTTTGAAGAAGCTAGCACAAACCGTGTTGGATATACAGTTCCAAATGCATGTATCCCCACAAGGGAAAAGGAAGTGAAACTTAAAATTCAAAGTGCTCCTGCAAACGAACGCTTCAACCCTGAAGAACGAAATTTGGGCAGCCAAGTGAAACCGGTATACTCATCTTTGCTGCCAAGTATCATCAAGATCGGGTGAAAAAATTTTGCTGAGATTCCAGTAAACTCAGAGTTCTGTGGAAGCTCTGCAAACACTTTCAAATGAAAGGATATTTTCCTTGCCTCTGCTTAGGGCTACTTCAACAGGAAACAAAGCATAGAGAGTGCACTGAGAACTAACTGAGGGATTCAAGTTTCATGCAGCTAGTACCAACCGCGTTTGAGTTAGAGTTCCAAATGCATGTATCCCTATAGGGGAAAATGAAGTGAAACCTCCAATTTCAAAGTGTTCCTGCAAACGAACTATTCAACCTAGAAGATCTAAATTTGGGCAGCCAAATGCAACCGGTCTACTTATCTTTGCTGTCGAGTCACAACAAGTTAGGGTGAAAAAATATTTGCTGAGAATCCAGGAAACTCACAGTTCTGTGGAATCACTGCAAAGGCTTTCAAATGAAAGTTTCTTTCCCTTGCCTCTGCTTAGGGTTACTTCAACAGAAAACAAAGCATAGAGATCACACTGAGAACTAGTTGAGTGAGTTTCAGTTTCAAGCAGCTAGCGTAAACCGTGTTTGATGTATAATTCCAGATGCATGTATCCCTATAAGGGAAAAGGAAGTGAAACCTAAACATTCAAAAGCGTTCCTGCAAACGAACTTTTCAACCTAGAAGAACGAAATTTGGGTAGCTAAGTGCAACTGGTAAACTCATCTTTCCTGACAAGTGTCATCAAGATCAGGTGAGTAATTATTTGCAGAGATTCCAGTTAACTTGGAGCTCTGTTGAAGCACTGTAAATGCTTTCTTAGGAAAGCGAATGTTCCTTGCCTCCACTTAGGACCACTTCACCAGGGAACCAATCACAGAGAGCACACCGGGAACTAATTGAGTGAGTCAAGCTTCAGGCAGCTGGCACAAACAGTGTTTGATTTAGAGCTCCAAATGCATGTATTCCTATAGGTTAAAATGATGAGAAACCCCCCAAATTCAATGTCTTCCTGAAAGCAAATGTTTCAACGTAGAAGAACGAAATTTTGGCAGCCAAATGCAACTGGTATGCTCATCTTTCTTACCTAGTATCAACAAGCTCAAGTGAAAAAATATTCGCTGAAATTCCAGTAAACTTGGGAGTTTTGTGGAAGCTCTGCAAACACCTACATAAGAAAGTGTATTTTCCTTGCCTCTGCTTGGGGATACTTCAGCAGGGGACAATGCATAAAGAGCCACTGAGAAGTCATTGAGTGGGCCAAGTTTCAAACAGGTATCACAAACTGTGTTTGATTGAGCATTCCAAATGCATGTATTCCTATAGGGAAAAAAGAAGTTAAACCTGAAAATTCAAAGTGTTCCTGCAAAGGAACTCTTCAACATAAGATGACGAAATTTGGGCTGCCAAGTGCAACTCATCTACTCAGTTTTGCTGCCAAGTATCAACAAGATCGGGTGAAAAAATATCTGCTGAGAGTCCAGTAAACTCTGTTCTGTGGATGCTCTACAAACACTTTCAAATGAAAGTTTATTTTTCTCTGCTCTGCTTCGGTGTACATAAACCGGTAACAAAGCATAGAGAGCACAATGAGAACTCATTCAGTGAGTCAATTTTCAAGCAGCTAGCACAAACCGTGTTTGATTTCGATCTCCAAAAGCATGTATCCCTATAGGGGAAAATGTAGTAAAACCTGACTAATCCAAGTCATCCTGCAAAGGAATGATTCAGCCTAGCAGAACAAAATTTGTGCTGCCAAGAGCAACTGGTATACACATTTTTTCTACCAAGTATCAACAAGTTCGGGTGAATAAACATTTGCTGAGATTCCAGTGAACTCAGAGTTCTCTGCAGCTTTGCAAATGCTTTCAAATGAAAGTGTATGTTCCTTGCCTCCGCTTAGAGCTACCACCACAGGGAACAAGGCATAGAGAGCACACCGAGAACGAATTGAGTGAGTCAAGTTTGAAGAAGCTAGCACAAACCGTGTTGGATATACAGTTCCAAATGCATGTATCCCCATAAGGGAAAAGGAAGTGAAACTTAAAATTCAAAGTGCTCCTGCAAACGAACGCTTCAACCCTGAAGAACGAAATTTGGGCAGCCAAGTGAAACCGGTATACTCATCTTTGCTGCCAAGTATCATCAAGATCGGGTGAAAAAATTTTGCTGAGATTCCAGTAAACTCAGAGTTCTGTGGAAGCTCTGCAAACACTTTCAAATGAAAGGATATTTTCCTTGCCTCTGCTTAGGGCTTCTTCAACAGGAAACAAAGCATAGAGAGTGCACTGAGAACTAACTGAATGAGTCAAGTTTCATGCAGCTAGTACCAACCGCGTTTGAGTTAGAGTTCCAAATGCATGTATCCCTATAGGGGAAAATGAAGTGAAACCTCCAATTTCAAAGTGTTCCTGCAAACGAACTATTCAACCTAGAAGATCTAAATTTGGGCAGCCAAATGCAACCGGTCTACTTATCTTTGCTGTCGAGTCACAACAAGTTAGGGTGAAAAAATATTTGCTGAGAATCCAGGAAACTCACAGTTCTGTGGAATCACTGCAAAGGCTTTCAAATGAAAGTTTCTTTCCCTTGCCTCTGCTTAGGGTTACTTCAACAGAAAACAAAGCATAGAGATCACACTGAGAACTAGTTGAGTGAGTTTCAGTTTCAAGCAGCTAGCGTAAACCGTGTTTGATGTATAATTCCAGATGCATGTATCCCTATAAGGGAAAAGGAAGTGAAACCTAAACATTCAAAAGCGTTCCTGCAAACGAACTTTTCAACCTAGAAGAACGAAATTTGGGTAGCTAAGTGCAACTGGTAAACTCATCTTTCCTGACAAGTATCATCAAGATCAGGTGAGTAATTATTTGCAGAGATTCCAGTTAACTTGGAGCTCTGTTGAAGCACTGTAAATGCTTTCTTAGGAAAGCGAATGTTCCTTGCCTCCACTTAGGACCACTTCACCAGGGAACCAATCACAGAGAGCACACCGGGAACTAATTGAGTGAGTCAAGCTTCAGGCAGCTGGCACAAACAGTGTTTGATTTAGAGCTCCAAATGCATGTATTCCTATAGGTTAAAATGATGAGAAACCCCCCAAATTCAATGTCTTCCTGAAAGCAAATGTTTCAACGTAGAAGAACGAAATTTTGGCAGCCAAATGCAACTGGTATGCTCATCTTTCTTACCTAGTATCAACAAGCTCAAGTGAAAAAATATTCGCTGAAATTCCAGTAAACTTGGGAGTTTTGTGGAAGCTCTGCAAACACCTACATAAGAAAGTGTATTTTCCTTGCCTCTGCTTGGGGATACTTCAGCAGGGGACAATGCATAAAGAGCCACTGAGAAGTCATTGAGTGGGCCAAGTTTCAAACAGGTATCACAAACTGTGTTTGATTGAGCATTCCAAATGCATGTATTCCTATAGGGAAAAAAGAAGTTAAACCTGAAAATTCAAAGTGTTCCTGCAAAGGAACTCTTCAACATAAGATGACGAAATTTGGGCTGCCACGTGCAACTCATCTACTCAGTTTTGCTGCCAAGTATCAACAAGATCGGGTGAAAAAATATCTGCTGAGAGTCCAGTAAACTCTGTTCTGTGGATGCTCTACAAACACTTTCAAATGAAAGTTTATTTTTCTCTGCTCTGCTTCGGTGTACATAAACCGGTAACAAAGCATAGAGAGCACAATGAGAACTCATTCAGTGAGTCAATTTTCAAGCAGCTAGCACAAACCGTGTTTGATTTCGATCTCCAAAAGCATGTATCCCTATAGGGGAAAATGTAGTAAAACCTGACTAATCCAAGTCATCCTGCAAAGGAATGATTCAGCCTAGCAGAACAAAATTTGTGCTGCCAAGAGCAACTGGTATACACATTTTTTCTACCAAGTATCAACAAGTTCGGGTGAATAAACATTTGCTGAGATTCCAGTGAACTCAGAGTTCTCTGCAGCTTTGCAAATGCTTTCAAATGAAAGTGTATGTTCCTTGCCTCCGCTTAGAGCTACCACCACAGGGAACAAGGCATAGAGAGCACACAGAGAACGAATTGAGTGAGTCAAGTTTGAAGAAGCTAGCACAAACCGTGTTGGATATACAGTTCCAAATGCATGTATCCCCATAAGGGAAAAGGAAGTGAAACTTAAAATTCAAAGTGCTCCTGCAAACGAACGCTTCAACCCTGAAGAACGAAATTTGGGCAGCCAAGTGAAACCGGTATACTCATCTTTGCTGCCAAGTATCATCAAGATCGGGTGAAAAAATTTTGCTGAGATTCCAGTAAAGTCAGAGTTCTGTGGAAGCTCTGCAAACACTTTCAAATGAAAGGATATTTTCCTTGCCTCTGCTTAGGGCTTCTTCAACAGGAAACAAAGCATAGAGAGTGCACTGAGAACTAACTGAATGAGTCAAGTTTCATGCAGCTAGTACCCACCGCGTTTGAGTTAGAGTTCCAAATGCATGTATCCCTATAGGGGAAAATGAAGTGAAACCTCCAATTTCAAAGTGTTCCTGCAAACGAACTATTCAACCTAGAAGATCTAAATTTGGGCAGCCAAATGCAACCGGTCTACTTATCTTTGCTGTCGAGTCACAACAAGTTAGGGTGAAAAAATATTTGCTGAGAATCCAGGAAACTCACAGTTCTGTGGAATCACTGCAAAGGCTTTCAAATGAAAGTTTCTTTCCCTTGCCTCTGCTTAGGGTTACTTCAACAGAAAACAAAGCATAGAGATCACACTGAGAACTAGTTGAGTGAGTTTCAGTTTCAAGCAGCTAGCGTAAACCGTGTTTGATGTATAATTCCAGATGCATGTATCCCTATAAGGGAAAAGGAAGTGAAACCTAAACATTCAAAAGCGTTCCTGCAAACGAACTTTTCAACCTAGAAGAACGAAATTTGGGTAGCTAAGTGCAACTGGTAAACTCATCTTTCCTGACAAGTATCATCAAGATCAGGTGAGTAATTATTTGCAGAGATTCCAGTTAACTTGGAGCTCTGTTGAAGCACTGTAAATGCTTTCTTAGGAAAGCGAATGTTCCTTGCCTCCACTTAGGACCACTTCACCAGGGAACCAATCACAGAGAGCACACCGGGAACTAATTGAGTGAGTCAAGCTTCAGGCAGCTGGCACAAACAGTGTTTGATTTAGAGCTCCAAATGCATGTATTCCTATAGGTTAAAATGATGAGAAACCCCCCAAATTCAATGTCTTCCTGAAAGCAAATGTTTCAACGTAGAAGAACGAAATTTTGGCAGCCAAATGCAACTGGTATGCTCATCTTTCTTACCTAGTATCAACAAGCTCAAGTGAAAAAATATTCGCTGAAATTCCAGTAAACTTGGGAGTTTTGTGGAAGCTCTGCAAACACCTACATAAGAAAGTGTATTTTCCTTGCCTCTGCTTGGGGATACTTCAGCAGGGGACAATGCATAAAGAGCCACTGAGAAGTCATTGAGTGGGCCAAGTTTCAAACAGGTATCACAAACTGTGTTTGATTGAGCATTCCAAATGCATGTATTCCTATAGGGAAAAAAGAAGTTAAACCTGAAAATTCAAAGTGTTCCTGCAAAGGAACTCTTCAACATAAGATGACGAAATTTGGGCTGCCAAGTGCAACTCATCTACTCAGTTTTGCTGCCAAGTATCAACAAGATCGGGTGAAAAAATATCTGCTGAGAGTCCAGTAAACTCTGTTCTGTGGATGCTCTACAAACACTTTCAAATGAAAGTTTATTTTTCTCTGCTCTGCTTCGGTGTACATAAACCGGTAACAAAGCATAGAGAGCACAATGAGAACTCATTCAGTGAGTCAATTTTCAAGCAGCTAGCACAAACCGTGTTTGATTTCGATCTCCAAAAGCATGTATCCCTATAGGGGAAAATGTAGTAAAACCTGACTAATCCAAGTCATCCTGCAAAGGAATGATTCAGCCTAGCAGAACAAAATTTGTGCTGCCAAGAGCAACTGGTATACACATTTTTTCTACCAAGTATCAACAAGTTCGGGTGAATAAACATTTGCTGAGATTCCAGTGAACTCAGAGTTCTCTGCAGCTTTGCAAATGCTTTCAAATGAAAGTGTATGTTCCTTGCCTCCGCTTAGAGCTACCACCACAGGGAACAAGGCATAGAGAGCACACAGAGAACGAATTGAGTGAGTCAAGTTTGAAGAAGCTAGCACAAACCGTGTTGGATATACAGTTCCAAATGCATGTATCCCCATAAGGGAAAAGGAAGTGAAACTTAAAATTCAAAGTGCTCCTGCAAACGAACGCTTCAACCCTGAAGAACGAAATTTGGGCAGCCAAGTGAAACCTGTATACTCATCTTTGCTGCCAAGTATCATCAAGATCGGGTGAAAAAATTTTGCTGAGATTCCAGTAAAGTCAGAGTTCTGTGGAAGCTCTGCAAACACTTTCAAATGAAAGGATATTTTCCTTGCCTCTGCTTAGGGCTTCTTCAACAGGAAACAAAGCATAGAGAGTGCACTGAGAACTAACTGAATGAGTCAAGTTTCATGCAGCTAGTACCCACCGCGTTTGAGTTAGAGTTCCAAATGCATGTATCCCTATAGGGGAAAATGAAGTGAAACCTCCAATTTCAAAGTGTTCCTGCAAACGAACTATTCAACCTAGAAGATCTAAATTTGGGCAGCCAAATGCAACCGGTCTACTTATCTTTGCTGTCGAGTCACAACAAGTTAGGGTGAAAAAATATTTGCTGAGAATCCAGGAAACTCACAGTTCTGTGGAATCACTGCAAAGGCTTTCAAATGAAAGTTTCTTTCCCTTGCCTCTGCTTAGGGTTACTTCAACAGAAAACAAAGCATAGAGATCACACTGAGAACTAGTTGAGTGAGTTTCAGTTTCAAGCAGCTAGCGTAAACCGTGTTTGATGTATAATTCCAGATGCATGTATCCCTATAAGGGAAAAGGAAGTGAAACCTAAACATTCAAAAGCGTTCCTGCAAACGAACTTTTCAACCTAGAAGAACGAAATTTGGGTAGCTAAGTGCAACTGGTAAACTCATCTTTCCTGACAAGTATCATCAAGATCAGGTGAGTAATTATTTGCAGAGATTCCAGTTAACTTGGAGCTCTGTTGAAGCACTGTAAATGCTTTCTTAGGAAAGCGAATGTTCCTTGCCTCCACTTAGGACCACTTCACCAGGGAACCAATCACAGAGAGCACACCGGGAACTAATTGAGTGAGTCAAGCTTCAGGCAGCTGGCACAAACAGTGTTTGATTTAGAGCTCCAAATGCATGTATTCCTATAGGTTAAAATGATGAGAAACCCCCCAAATTCAATGTCTTCCTGAAAGCAAATGTTTCAACGTAGAAGAACGAAATTTTGGCAGCCAAATGCAACTGGTATGCTCATCTTTCTTACCTAGTATCAACAAGCTCAAGTGAAAAAATATTCGCTGAAATTCCAGTAAACTTGGGAGTTTTGTGGAAGCTCTGCAAACACCTACATAAGAAAGTGTATTTTCCTTGCCTCTGCTTGGGGATACTTCAGCAGGGGACAATGCATAAAGAGCCACTGAGAAGTCATTGAGTGGGCCAAGTTTCAAACAGGTATCACAAACTGTGTTTGATTGAGCATTCCAAATGCATGTATTCCTATAGGGAAAAAAGAAGTTAAACCTGAAAATTCAAAGTGTTCCTGCAAAGGAACTCTTCAACATAAGATGACGAAATTTGGGCTGCCAAGTGCAACTCATCTACTCAGTTTTGCTGCCAAGTATCAACAAGATCGGGTGAAAAAATATCTGCTGAGAGTCCAGTAAACTCTGTTCTGTGGATGCTCTACAAACACTTTCAAATGAAAGTTTATTTTTCTCTGCTCTGCTTCGGTGTACATAAACCGGTAACAAAGCATAGAGAGCACAATGAGAACTCATTCAGTGAGTCAATTTTCAAGCAGCTAGCACAAACCGTGTTTGATTTCGATCTCCAAAAGCATGTATCCCTATAGGGGAAAATGTAGTAAAACCTGACTAATCCAAGTCATCCTGCAAAGGAATGATTCAGCCTAGCAGAACAAAATTTGTGCTGCCAAGAGCAACTGGTATACACATTTTTTCTACCAAGTATCAACAAGTTCGGGTGAATAAACATTTGCTGAGATTCCAGTGAACTCAGAGTTCTCTGCAGCTTTGCAAATGCTTTCAAATGAAAGTGTATGTTCCTTGCCTCCGCTTAGAGCTCCCACCACAGGGAACAAGGCATAGAGAGCACACTGAGAACGAATTGAGTGAGTCATGTTTGAAGAAGCTAGCACAAACCGTGTTGGATATACAGTTCCAAATGCATGTATCCCCATAAGGGAAAAGGAAGTGAAACTTAAAATTCAAAGTGCTCCTGCAAACGAACGCTTCAACCCTGAAGAACGAAATTTGGGCAGCCAAGTGAAACCGGTATACTCATCTTTGCTGCCAAGTATCATCAAGATCGGGTGAAAAAATTTTGCTGAGATTCCAGTAAACTCAGAGTTCTGTGGAAGCTCTGCAAACACTTTCAAATGAAAGGATATTTTCCTTGCCTCTGCTTAGGGCTACTTCAACAGGAAAGAAAGCATAGAGAGTGCACTGAGAACTAACTGAATGAGTCAAGTTTCATGCAGCTAGTACCAACCGCGTTTGAGTTAGAGTTCCAAATGCATGTATCCCTATAGGGGAAAATGAAGTGAAACCTCCAATTTCAAAGTGTTCCTGCAAACGAACTATTCAACCTAGAAGATCTAAATTTGGGCAGCCAAATGCAACCGGTCTACTTATCTTTGCTGTCGAGTCACAACAAGTTAGGGTGAAAAAATATTTGCTGAGAATCCAGGAAACTCACAGTTCTGTGGAATCACTGCAAAGGCTTTCAAATGAAAGTTTCTTTCCCTTGCCTCTGCTTAGGGTTACTTCAACAGAAAACAAAGCATAGAGATCACACTGAGAACTAGTTGAGTGAGTTTCAGTTTCAAGCAGCTAGCGCAAACCGTGTTTGATGTATAATTCCAGATGCATGTATCCCTATAAGGGAAAAGGAAGTGAAACCTAAACATTCAAAAGTGTTCCTGCAAACGAACTTTTCAACCTAGAAGAACGAAATTTGGGTAGCTAAGTGCAACTGGTAAACTCATCTTTCCTGACAAGTATCATCAAGATCAGGTGAGTAATTATTTGCAGAGATTCCAGTTAACTTGGAGCTCTGTTGAAGCACTGTAAATGCTTTCTTAGGAAAGCGAATGTTCCTTGCCTCCACTTAGGACCACTTCACCAGGGAACCAATCACAGAGAGCACACCGGGAACTAATTGAGTGAGTCAAGCTTCAGGCAGCTGGCACAAACAGTGTTTGATTTAGAGCTCCAAATGCATGTATTCCTATAGGTTAAAATGATGAGAAACCCCCCAAATTCAATGTCTTCCTGAAAGCAAATGTTTCAACGTAGAAGAACGAAATTTTGGCAGCCAAATGCAACTGGTATGCTCATCTTTCTTACCTAGTATCAACAAGCTCAAGTGAAAAAATATTCGCTGAAATTCCAGTAAACTTGGGAGTTTTGTGGAAGCTCTGCAAACACCTACATAAGAAAGTGTATTTTCCTTGCCTCTGCTTGGGGATACTTCAGCAGGGGACAATGCATAAAGAGCCACTGAGAAGTCATTGAGTGGGCCAAGTTTCAAACAGGTATCACAAACTGTGTTTGATTGAGCATTCCAAATGCATGTATTCCTATAGGGAAAAAAGAAGTTAAACCTGAAAATTCAAAGTGTTCCTGCAAAGGAACTCTTCAAGATAAGATGACGAAATTTGGGCTGCCAAGTGCAACTCATCTACTCAGTTTTGCTGCCAAGTATCAACAAGATCGGGTGAAAAAATATCTGCTGAGAGTCCAGTAAACTCTGTTCTGTGGATGCTCTACAAACACTTTCAAATGAAAGTTTATTTTTCTCTGCTCTGCTTCGGTGTACATAAACCGGTAACAAAGCATAGAGAGCACAAAGAGAACTCATTCAGTGAGTCAATTTTCAAGCAGCTAGCACAAACCGTGTTTGATTTCGATCTCCAAAAGCATGTATCCCTATAGGGGAAAATGTAGTAAAACCTGACTAATCCAAGTCATCCTGCAAAGGAATGATTCAGCCTAGCAGAACAAAATTTGTGCTGCCAAGAGCAACTGGTATACACATTTTTTCTACCAAGTATCAACAAGTTCGGGTGAATAAACATTTGCTGAGATTCCAGTAAACTCAGAGTTCTCTGCAGCTTTGCAAATGCTTTCAAATGAAAGTGTATGTTCCTTGCCTCCGCTTAGAGCTCCCACCACAGGGAACAAGGCATAGAGAGCACACCGAGAACGAATTGAGTGAGTCATGTTTGAAGAAGCTAGCACAAACCGTGTTGGATATACAGTTCCAAATGCATGTATCCCCATAAGGGAAAAGGAAGTGAAACTTAAAATTCAAAGTGCTCCTGCAAACGAACGCTTCAACCCTGAAGAACGAAATTTGGGCAGCCAAGTGAAACCGGTATACTCATCTTTGCTGCCAAGTATCATCAAGATCCGGTGAAAAAATTTTGCTGAGATTCCAGTAAACTCAGAGTTCTGTGGAAGCTCTGCAAACACTTTCAAATGAAAGGATATTTTCCTTGCCTCTGCTTAGGGCTACTTCAACAGGAAACAAAGCATAGAGAGTGCACTGAGAACTAACTGAATGAGTCAAGTTTCATGCAGCTAGTACCAACCGCGTTTGAGTTAGAGTTCCAAATGCATGTATCCCTATAGGGGAAAATGAAGTGAAACCTCCAATTTCAAAGTGTTCCTGCAAACGAACTATTCAACCTAGAAGATCTAAATTTGGGCAGCCAAATGCAACCGGTCTACTTATCTTTGCTGTCGAGTCACAACAAGTTAGGGTGAAAAAATATTTGCTGAGAATCCAGGAAACTCACAGTTCTGTGGAATCACTGCAAAGGCTTT
>NW_027287753.1:0-69409 GCF_047511675.1 Marmota flaviventris
CACTAACACTAACCCTAACCATAACCCTAACACTAACCTAACATGAACACTAAACCTAACCGTAACTCTAACTCTAACCCTCACCCTAAACTTAACAATAACCCTAACCCTAATCCAAACAAGAACCCTAATCCTACCCCTAACATGAACTTATCTCTAACACTAAACCTCATTGTAACACTAACCCTAACACAAACTCTAAGCCAAATACTAACCTTAAACTAACACTAACCCTATACCTAACCCAACACTAAATCTAAACATTAAACTAAAGCTAACCCTGACACTAACTCTTAGCCTCACCCTAACCCTAATTCAAAACATAACACTAAACCTAAACCTAACCCTACCACCAATCCTTTACATAACTCTAACATTAACCCAAAAACTAAACCTTACCTTAACCCTAACTCTAATCGTAACACTAACATTAACCACAACCCTAACCCTAACCCTAACACGACACCTAACCCTAACCCAAACCCTAACACTAGCCCTAAATCTAACTCTAACCTTAACCCAAACACTAACCCTAACCTTAACCCTAACTCTAACCGTAACACTAATCTAATCATAACCCTAACCTTAGCACTAACATGACCCCTAACCCTAATCATAACACTAACTCTAACAGTAGCCCTAAACCTATCCCTAACCCTAAACCTAAACCTAAAACTAACACAAACCATACCCCTTACCGTAACACGAATCGTAACCCTAACCCTAACCCAAATTTAGCCCAAACACTAACCCAAATTCTAACCCTAATCCTAATCTTAACACTAACATTAATCCTAACACTATCTCTAACCTTACCCCTAACACTAAGCCTAACCTAACCTTAAACCTCAACCTAACTCTAACCCTAATCCTAACTTTATTATAACCCTAATTATAATAATAACCAGAACCCCTACAGAAATCCTAATGCTAAAACTTACACTAACCTAAACCCTAATCCTAACACTAACTCTAACACTAATAGTAACACTAACACTAACTGTAACCCTAAGCTAAACCTAAATATTACCCTAACCATAACTCTAACCCTAACCCTAACCCTAACATGAACCCTAAACCTAATCCTAACACATACTCAACTATAACCCTAACCCTAAAAGAAACCCTAAACTTGACCCTAAAACTAACCCTAACACTAATACTAATCCTAATTTTATCCCTAACCGTAATACTACACCTAAACCTAACCATAACAATATCTCTAAACCTAACATTAAAATTAAAGCTATCCTTAAACCTAACACTAATCCTAACACTAACTCTAAACCCAAGTATAACCCTAAACCTAACCCTAAAAATAACCCTAACAGTAACCCTAAACATAAACCTAAAGCTAACACTTACCCTAACCTTAAGCCTAACACAATACCTAAAACTAACCTTAACCCTAACCTAACTTTAAACTTAAACCTAACCCTAACATTAACCCTAATCCTAACCCTTACCCGAACCCTAACACTAACCTTAACCCTGCCCTAACCCTAACCTAACCCTAACCCTAAAGCTAATCCTAACCGAAAGGATAACACTAAACATAATCCTAAGAGTAACTGTAACATAAATCCTAACCCTAACCCTAACACTAATCCTAAACCTAATCCTAATTCTAACACTAACACTAACACTAACACTAATACCAACCCTAAAGTTAACAACAACCATAACACTAAACATATCCCTAAACCTAACCCTATCCTAAAACTAACCCTTACAGTAATCCTTACCCTAAACATAACCCTAAACCTGATATAACACTTATCATAAACCTAACTATAACCCTAACAAAATTCCTAACACAAAACATAACCTTAAACATAACCTAACATTAACCCTAACTTTTAACTAACACTAAACCTAACACTAACTCTAACGCTTACACTAAAACTAACTGTAACCCTAAGAATAACACTAACCCTAAATGTAACATAACCCTAACCATAAATATAACACTAACACTAACCATAACACTAACTCTAACCATAACCCTAACCCTAAACCTAAACTCAACCCTAACCCTAACACTAAATCTAATCCTATCCGTATCACTCATCCTTACACTAACCCTAATTCTTAACCTAGCCCTAACACTTACCTAAACCTAACTCTAACTCTAACCCTAACACTAGCCCTAAAACTAACTGTAACACTAACACTAAACATATCTGCAAACCTAACCCTATAACTAACCCGAACACTAACCCTAACTGAACCCCAAACATACCCCTAAACCTAAAACAAACCCTAACACTAAACATAACCCTAATCCTAACACTAATGATAACCCCCAAAATAACCCTATCACTAACCCTAACCCTAAGCCTAACCCTAAACCTAACACAAACCCTATCCCTCACCCTTACTTTAACCTAACGCTATCACTAACCCAATCACTTACCTTAACAGTATCCTTAAACTACCGGTAACTCTAAAACTAACCCTAACTGTAACACTGGCCTCAATCTTAACTTCTTTCTAATCATAACCAAAACCCTAATTTTAAGTCTAAACTTAACACACAACTTAAACGTAACCCTTAACCTTACACAAACAATAATTCTTACCCTAACACTAACCTTAACACTAAACCTAACCCAAACCCTAACACCAATTCTAAAGCTAACCCTAACATAACCATAACAATAACCCTAACCCTAACCGCAAACTAACCTTAAACCTAAAAATAACCCTAACCCTAACAATAACCCTAATCCTAACTGTAACCCTAAACTTAATCCTAATTCTTAACCTAAACCTAAATCTAATCCTAATCCTATTCCTAACTCTAAAACTATCCCTAACCCTAACCCTAACACTAAAGATAACACTAACACTAACACTGAAACTAAACCTAAACCTACCCCTACCCCTAACCCTCACTATAACCTTTACCATAACACAAACCTTAACCATAACCCTAATACTAATCCTAACCCTTACCCTAACATTAACCCTAACCTACAAGTAACCCTAAACTAACCTTAAACCTAACCCTAAGCCTCACTCTAACCCTAACTCTAACCATAACCATAAACCTTAACCTAACACAAATCTTATCCCTCACACGAACACTAATCCTAACACTAACCCTAACCCTTACCCTAACCCTAACCCTTGAACTAACCCTAATCATTCACTCACCCTAATCCTACAACGAAACCTAACCCTAACACTGACTATAACACTAACCCTAATTTTGACCTTAGTGCTAACCCTAAACCCATCCCAAACAATAAAGACCATCCTAACCCTAACCCTAACAATAACACTAAAGCTAAAACTAAAACTAACCTTAACCCTAACCCTGAAAATAATCCTAATCATCACTCTTACACTAACCCTAAACCTAAACCTAAAACTAACACTAACTTTATCACTAACCCAAACCCTAATCCTAATACTAACCTTAACCCCGACACTAACCCTATCACTATCCCTAAACCTAACACTAACCCTATTCCTAACCCTTACTTTAACCCTAACACTAACCCTAACCCTAAAACTAACATTATGCCTAATCTATGTGTAATCCTAAAACTAATCCTAAACCTAACCCTAATTTTAACACTAACCTAACACAAAACCTAAACCAAACTCTTATCCTAACACAAACCATAATTCTTACCTGAACACTAAGCTTAACACTAAACCTAACTGAAACCCTAACCCTAATTCTAATACTAACCCTAACCCTAACTCAAACCCTAACCCTAACCGAAAAACTAACCCTGAACTTAATCCTAACCCTAACCCTAACACTAACCCTAACCATAAAAGTAACCCTAACTGTAACACTATCCCTAACACTAATTCTAACCCTGAATTTATCTCTAACAGTAGCACTATTCCTAACCCTAACCCTAACATTAACACTGAACCTAACCCTAAACCTAGCTTTACCTCTAACCCTCACCCTAAATCTTACCATATCACAAACCATAAACCTAAACTGAACCCTAACACTAATCCTAACCCTAAACCTAACACTAACAAAAACCTACAAGTAACCCTAAAACTAACACTATCCCTAAACCTAAGTCTCACTCTAACCTGAATCCAAACCATAACCTTAATCCTAACACTATGCTCATTCTAAGTCTCCTTCTAATCATAACCAAAACATAATTTTAACTCTAACCCTAACAGAAAACCTGAAGCTAACCCTTACCCTAACAAAAACCATAATTCTTACCCTAACAGTAACCCTAATCTGATCCCTAACCCTAACACCAAAACCAATCTTAAACATAAACGTAACACTAATCCTAACACTAAACCTACCCATAAACCTAAACCTAACCATGACACTAGCCCTAACACTAAACCTAAAAGTAACCCTAAAACTATCCTTAACTCTAACACTATCCCTAACCCTAACCTTAACACTAACACTGAACCTAACTCTAAACCTAACACTACCCCTAACACTCAATCTACCCTTACCATAACATAAACCCTAAACCTAACACTAATCCTAACACTAACCCTAACACTAACCCCAACCTAAAAGTACCCCTAAAACCAACCCTAAGGCTAACCCTAAACCTAATTCTAAACCTCACTCTACCTCTTATCCTAACCCTAAACCTAACACTTACCCTATCCCTAACCCTAACACACCCTAACCTAAACCTTAACCTAACACAAAACACATCCCTCACACAAACATAATCATAACACTAAATCTAACCCTAAACCGAACTCTAAAACTAACCCTAACCGTAACCCTAACCCTAACACTAACCTTAAACCTAAAACCAACCCTAAACATAACCCTAACCCTAAGACTAAATTGAACCCTAAAACTAACACTAATCCTAACCATAGCCCTAACCCTAAGCCTATCACTAACCCTAACACTCTCCCAAACCCTAAACCTAACACTAACACTAAATCTAACCCTAAACCTAACCCTAACTCTAACATTAACCCTATACCTAACACTAACACAAAATCTAACCCTAACACTAACCGTAACCCTTACACTAAACCTAAACCTAAGCTTAACCCCAACCTTAACCCTAAAAGTAACCTTAAACATAACACTAACCCTAATGCTAATGCGAACACTAACTCTAACCTAACCCCAGCCCTAACTCGAATACTAACCCTAAAACTATACCTAAGCCAACACTATTCATAACCTAACACTCACACTAACCCTAACCCTTACAATAACCCTAAACCTAACCCTTATTCTAACACTAACCCTAAACCTAAACCTAAAACTCTCACAAACCATAATCCTAACACTAATACTAACCCTAAACCTCACCATAAACGTAACCTTAACCCTAACACTTACTCTACCCTAACTCTAACACTAAGCCTCAAACTTACTCTAACACTAACCCAAAAGCTAATCTGAAAACTAACCCTAATTCAAACTGTAACACCAAATCTAATCCTAAACATAAACCTACAACTAACTTTAAGCTAACCTTAACCGATACTCTAACATGAAGCCTAAACCTAAACCTAATTGTAACCCTAACACTAACCCAAACCCTCACCCTAACCCTAACAAAAACCCTAACACTAATGCTAACCCTAACACAAACCCTAACCAAACCATAACTTTAACTCTAACCTAAATTTAACCCTAAAATTGACCTAACCCTAACACTAACACTAACACTAACCCTCAACCTAAACCTAACACTATCCCTATACAAAACCCTAATTTTGTGACTAACTGTACACCTAACCCTAACCAAAAACATAACACTAATCTTAACAATAACCATAACCCTAAGCCGAATCCTAAATCTAACTCTAATCTTAACCAAAACCCTAATGATAACCTGAACCCTAACCCTAAACCTAACCGTATCACAAAAACTAACCCTAACCCTAACACTAACCCTAACCCTAACCCTAATACTAACCATAACCCTATAAAAAACACTAACCTTAAACCTAACACTAACATTAATCTTAACCCTAACCCAGTCCCTAACCCTAAAAGAAATTCTAACACTAACTGTAACCCTAAACCTAACTGTAACCCTAACACTAATTCTAATCCTAACCTTAACTCTAATATTAAACCTAACCCTAACCCTAACCTGAATACAAAACTAACCCTAACACTAACCCTAACCATAATCCTAACCCTATCCCTAACCTTAACATAGCCCTAACCGTAAACTTAACCCTATCACAAACCTTAAAATAACCCTAAACTTAAACCTGTACTAACCCTAACCCTAACACTAAAACTATCCCTAATCCTGACCATAACCCTAACCCTAACACTAACCTAATCCTAACCCTACACCTATCACTAACCCTAACACTACACCTTAATGTAAATTAACCCAAAACCAAACACTAACGCTAACCCTAACCCTAACTCTAACACTAACCCTAACCCTTAGCCTAACCCTAGCCCTACCTCTAAGCCTATCCATTAACCTTAGCCAAATCCTCAACCTAATGCTACCCTAGTCCTAACCATAATGCTTAGCCTTCCCCAAACCTTAACTCTATTACAAGTCCTAAACATAGCCCTAATTCTAGCTCTAACCCTAACCCTATCCCTGACCCTTATTCTGACCCTAACAGTAACCCTAGATCTAAACATGACCCTAACCTAAACCGAACTGTAACACTACCTCTACCGCCAAACCTATACCTAAACCTAACAGTAAGAGTAGCACTAGACCAAACCTAATACTAAACCGAGTCATAAATCTAGATCTAGCCCAAAACAAAAACTAGCACTATCCCTAACAGTTATTCTTAACCTAACGTAAAGACTAAACCTCTCACTAGACCAAATGCTAGTCCTAATTGTGACTCTAAACCTAAAACTAACCCTAACCCCACAACGAACATTAATCTAATAGAAACCCTAGCTCTAAACCTTAACCTAAACCAAAACCTAACCCTAACACTAGACTTATCCATTATCCTTACCCTAAAACTAGCCATAACCATACCCCTCGCTCTTACATTACCCGAGCCCTAAAGTTAGCCCTAAACATCACACAAAACCTAGCCCTAATCATAACCCTAACCATAACCTTAGACCAAACCCTAATGCTAACCCTCGCCCTAGCCCTAACCCTAGCTCAAATTCTAATCCTTAGCCTAAAGATAACCCTAACCCTAAACCTAAAATTAGACTCGACTCAAATCCTAACCCTCACCCTATCCCTATCCCTACCTGAAATGCCTACAGTTACCTAACGAGAACCTTAACATTAACCCTATACCTAACCCTAAACATAACCCTATTCCTAACCTTAATCCTGGCACTAACCTTAGCTCTAACCCTATCCATTACCCTAAAGAAATGCCTAACCCAAATTCTAACCCTAGGCCTAAAGATAACCCTATCATTAACACAAATCCTATCCATTACTCTAAACCTAAGCGGAACCATAAACCTAATTCTATCCATTACCCAAACCCCAACCTGAACCCACCGTTAATTCAAGCATTAACCCTAAATCTTAACCTAAACTAAATCCTACCCAGACCCTGACCCTAATAATACATCTAGCTCTAAACTTGACCTTTACCCTACACCTAAACCTTTCAATAGACATTGCCATAACCTAACACTAAAACTAATACTAAACATAAACCTAGACTTGACATTAACCCTTACCCTAATACTAGACGTAGCCCTAACACAAACCCTCAGCCTAGCCCTGAACATAGACTTAATCCTAACCCAAATCCTAATCTTAGTCCTAACCTTAATTATAACCCTTGCCCTAGCCCTAAAGCTAGCTATAACTCTATTCCTTCCCCTAAACTTAATCCTAACCATAACACTAACTAACCCAAACATTAGGCCTAAACCTAACACTAACTCTAACACAAATCCTAGCTCGAATTTAGCCCTAACCCTAAACTTACACCTAACCTTAGCCCAAAGACTAACTCGAACTCTGAACCTAGACCAATTTCTAGTTCTAACCCTATCTGTTACCATAAATCTAAAACTAGCCCTAAACTTAGCCCTAATGCTAGCCCTAGCCCTAAACCTAGATCGAACCATAACAATAAATCTAAGCCGAAACTTCACCCTACCATTAGCCCTAACACTATTGCTAATCATAAAAGTAGCCCTATCCCTAGGCCTATTTCTAAAACAAAACTGAGCAATAGCCCTATCCCTAAATCTACCTAACCTTAACGCTACACCTGACATTAGCCCTAGCCCTAGCCCTAATCCTAGTTCTAAGCCCAGACTTAATACTTACCCTGATCTTAACCCCAGCCCTATCCCTAATTTTACCCCTTTCCTAGCACTAAACATAGCTGTAACATCATACCTTGCCATAACACTAACCTTAAGCCTAGCCCTAAAGCTAGGCCTAAACATAACACTAACTCTAGCACTAATCCTAGCCCTAATTGAGGCCTAACACAAAACCTAACCCTATCCCTATCCCTAAGACTAACTCTAACTCTCACCCTAGCCCTATACCTAGTTCAAAACCTATCCCTTATGATAACCTAAAACCTAGTCCTATCCCTAGCCCAAACTAAGCCCTAACCTTTGCCTTACCCCTAAACCTGGATCAAACCCTAACCTTCAGCAAAAATCTCACCGTAACACTAGCCCTAACAGCAATGCTAATTGGAAAACTAGCACTAACCCTAACCTACCCCTAAAACAAAACTGAGCCATAAACCTAACCCTAACCCTTAACCTAAACCAAACACTAACCCTATACGTAGCCCTAAACCTTGCCATAATTTGAGTGCTAAACCTAACCCTAGAGGTATTCCTGATCCTGACTCAGATCCTAACACTAACCCTAGCTCTATACATTGCCCTAATGCTAAACATAGAACTAGCCCTAATCATAAACCAAGTTTTTTTCATTAGCCAGAGCCCTAAAGCTAACACAAATCCTTGCATGAATCCATGCTCTAACCCTAGGTCTAACCCTAAGACTAACCCTAACCCTAACCTTAACCCAAGCCCTAAACCAATCCCTAAACCTAATCCTACATCTAAACCCATCCCTTTCACTAAGCCAAACCCTCACCCTAATGTTACCTAGTCCTAACCCTAATCCTTAGCCTAACCCCTAGCCCTTATTCTAGCCATAACTCTTACCCAAATCCTGACCCTTTTTCTGACTCTAACACTAACCCTAAAACTAAACCTCACACTAACCCTAAACCAGAAAGTACCCCTACCCCTAACAGTAAACCTGTACCTAAACCTAACAGTAACACTAGCACGAGACCAAACCTAATCCTAAATATAGTCATAAATCTAGCCTTAGCCTTAAACAAAAATTTTGCAATAGAACTAAAAATAACCCTTAACCCAACCTAAATATTAACCCTATCCCTAGACCCAACACTAGTCCTAATTCTGGCCCTAATTCTAACCCTAAACCTAACCCTAAACTATAGCCCTAATACTAGCCATAAATCACACACACCTAGCCTTCTCCTAGCCCTTAACCTAGCCCTAATCATAACCAAAACCATAACCCTAGCCCTGACACTAACCCTAACCATCTTTCTAGCCCTAAACCTAACTCATAGTATAACACTTACCCTAAAACTAACCCTAGCCCTAATCCTAACCTTAACCCTAGAACTAACCTAAGCTCTAACCTTATGCATTACCCTAAAGAAAAGCCTAACCCAAGTGCTAACACTAGGCCTAACAATAACCTTATTGCTTAACCAGAAACATAAACCTAATTCTATCCATTACAATAACCCTAATCCAAACCCACCACTAATTCAAGCATTAACCCTAAATTTTAACCTAAACCAAACCCTACCCAGACCCTGACCCTAATAATACAACTAGCTCTAAACCTGACCCTTACCCTACACTTAAACCTTACAATAGACATAGCCGTAACCTAACACTTAAACTAATACTAATCATAAACCTAGACCTGACATTAGCCCTAGCCCTAATACCAGCCCTAGCTCTAAAACAAACCCTCAGCCTAGACCTAAACCTAGCATTATTCAAAATCCAAAACCTAACCTAGCCCCTAACCCTAATTCTAACTCCAGCCCTATCCCTAAAACTGGCTATAACCCCATCCCTTTCCCTAAACTTAACCCTATCACTAACACTAACACAAACACTAAACCTAGAGCTAACCCAAACGGTAACCCTAGCACTAATCCTAGCCATAATTTAGCCCTAATCTTAAACCTACTCCTAACCCTAGCCCTAAGACTAACTCTAACTCTCGCCCTAGCCCGGTTTCTAGTTCTAACCCTATCTGTTACCATAACCGTAACACTATCCCTTAGTTTATCCCTAACCATAGCCCTAAACCTTAACCTAGATCTAACCATAACAAATAATATAAGATTTAACCTCAGCTTTCTACTAGCCCTAACACTATTGCTAATTAAAAATCTAGCTGTAACCCTAGCCCTAGCTCTAAAACAAAACTCAGCCATAGCCCCAACCCTAACCCTAACCTAAACATAACCCTAGACCTGATACTAGCCTTAGCCCTAATTCTTACCCTAAAACTAACAAAAGTCCTAACCCTACACCTAGACATAATCCTCGCCCTAATTAGAGTCCTATCCCTAATCTTAAAAGTAACACTGATCCTGACTCTGACCCTAACACTAACCCTATCTCCTATCATCCCCCTAAATCTAAACTCAATAAAAAACACTAGACTTAGTTCTAATGCTAACCCTAATACTAGCCCTAATCTTAAACCTAGTTCTTACATTAGCTGTAGTCTTACACTACCACTAACCTAACCCAAAACCTAGCCCTAATCCGAGCCCTAACTCTAGATTTAATCGTAGCCCTAACCCTATCCCTAGACCTAACAATTAACCTAAACCTAACCCTAGACCTAAACCTTGTTCTAACTGGAAACCTAAACTGAATCATAGCCCTAATCCTAACCATAACACTAGCCCTAAACCTAGATCTAATTTTATCCATTACCCTAACATTATCCCTAAGGAAATTCTAACCCTAGGCCTAACCTAACCATTATCCTAGTCCTAACTGTTGCTCTAATCCTATCCATTACCAGAACCACATCTTTAACCAAATTCTATCCCTAGGCCCAACTCTAAACCTATGCCTTAACCTAAACCTGACCATTATACTAAACCTAACCTGAAACGTATACCTAACCATATCCATTAGCCTAACCCTAATGCTAATTTTAGCCCTAACCCTAATCCTTAACCTAACCCACACCCTAACACTGCCTTTGAACCTAATAATACCCTTAGCTGTAAATCTAACCCTAATGCTCAAAGTAACACTTACAATAGACCTGGCCATAAACACAAACCTAAAACTATCCCTATCCTTAATAATAGAACTAATATTAACACTAGACCAAATCCTAGCACTAACCCTAACACAAAATCGGTCCCTGATCCTAGCCCAAAGCCTAGCCTTAATCCTTATCCTAACCTTAACCAGAGCCCTAACGTCAATTTTATCCCATGCCCCAGCTGTAACATCATACCATACCCTAACCCTATTGCTAACCCTAACCCTAGCCCTAACTCTAGGCCAAAACCTAACACTAAACCTAGGGCTAATCCTAGCCTTAATTGAAACCTAATCCTAAACCTAATCTTACTGCTATCCCTAACATCAACTCTAACTCTTGCCCTAGCCCTATCCAAAGTTCAAACTTATCCCTTACCATAACACAAACCTAGCCCTATGCCTAGCCCCAACCCTAAATGTAACCATCACCCAACCCTAAAACTAGTTATAATCCCTAAATTTAAGCCCAAACCTCACCCTAACACTAACCCTAAACCTAATGCTTATTGGAAAACTAGCCCTAACCCTACCCTACCCTAAAACAAAACTGAACCATAATCCTAACCCTAAACCTTAACCTAAACTAAACACTAACCTTACACCTATCCCTAAACTTAGCCCTAATTTGAGTCTTAACCCTAACCATAGAAATAACCCTGACCCTTAGTCGGACCCTAACAGTAGCCATAGCTATAAACATTGCCACAACGCTAACCCTAGCACTAGCTCTACTAAGAAAACTAGTTCTTTCATTAGCCATAGCCCTAATGCTAACACAAATACTAGCTCTAACCCGAGCCTGACTCTAAATATAACCCTAACAATACCTCTAACCCTATACCTTACCCTAAGCCAAACCCTTTCTTTAATGCTATTCTAGTCCTAAACTTAATCCTTAGCCTACCCTAAACCCTAACACTATTATTAGTCCTAAACCTAGCCCTCATTCTAGCTTTAACTCTAATTCTAACCATGACCCTTATTCTGACCCTAACACTAACCCTAGATCTAAACCTGACCCTAACCTTAAACGGTACCCTAACCCTACCTCTACTGGTAAACCTATACCTAAAACTAACAGTAACACTAGCACTAGACCAAACCTAATCCTAAATATAGTCAGAAATTTAGACTTACTCCTAAACAAAAACTTAGCACTAGCCCTAACAATAACCCTTAACCTAACGTAAAGATTAAACTTATCACTAGACCAAACGCAAGTCCTAATTGTGGCCCTAACCATAATACTAACCCTAAACAAACAATAACCCTTAACCTAATAGAAACCGTAGCTCTAAACTTTAACCTAAACCAAACCCTAACCCTAACACTAGACTTATCCATAACCCTTACCCTAACACTAGCCATAACCATATCCCTAGTTCTTACATTACCCATAGCCCTAATGTTAGCCCTAAACATCACACAAAACCAGGCCTTATCCTAGCCCTAATCATAACCCTAAGTATAACCTTAGATTTAACCCTAATGCTAACCCTCCCCTTAGCCCTAACCCTAGCTCAAACTCTAAACATTAGTCTAAACATAACCCTAAACCTAAACCTAACCCTAGTCCCGACTCTAACCCTAACCCCGCCCTATACCTAACTATAGCTCAAATGCCTACACTCACCCTAAACCTAATCCTAACTGTAACAATAGCCCTAACCTTAGCTCTAACCCTATCCATAACCATAAAGATAAGCCTAACCCAAATGCTATCCCTAGGCCTAACGATAACCCTATCACTAACACTAACCCTATCCATTACTCTAAATCGAATGGGACTATAAAAGTAATCCTATCCATTACCCTATCCAGAACCCTAACCCTAAATCTAATTCAATATTTAACCCTAAAACTTAACCTAAACCAAGCCCTACCTGGACCTTGAACCTAATAATACACCTAGCTCTAAACCTTACCCCTACCATAAACTTAACCGTTATACTAGATATAGCTATAACCTAACATTAAAACTAATACTAAACATAAACCTAGACCAAACATTAACCCTTCCTCTAATAATAGCCCTAACCCTAACACAAACCCTTGGCTGAAACCTAAACCTAGCCTGAATCCTAACTCAAACCCTAACCTTACTCCTAACCCTAATTGTAACCTTCACCATAGACAGATAGCTAGCTATAATGCTATCCCTTCTCATAAACCTAATCCTAACCCTAACACTAACACAACACTAACCCTAGGTCTACCCCTAACACTAACCCTTGTGCTAATCCTAGCCCCAATTTAGCCCTAACCATAAACCTACCCCTAACCCTAGCCCAAAGACTAACTCGAACTCTTGCCATAGCCCTATTTCTAGTTCTAACCCTAACCACTACCATAACCATAAAATAGCCCTAACCTTAGCCGTAACACTAGCCATAGCCCTAAACCTAGATATAACCATAACAATAAATCTAAGCCTAAACTTCACCCTACCACTAGACCTAACATTATCACTTATCATAAAACAGGATGTAAGCCTAGGCCTAGATCTAAAACAAAACTGAGCCATAGCCCTATCCCTAACCCTAGACTAACCTTAACCCTAGACCTGACATTAGCCCTATCCATAGATCTAATCCTAGTTCTAAGCCTAGACTTAATCTTAACCTAATTTAAACCATAGCCCTAACCCTAATTTTATCTCTTGTCCTAGCAAGATGTTACATAGCTGTAACATCATACCTTACCCTAAACCTAATGATAACCTTAACCCTAGCCCTAAACCTAGGCCTAAATGTAACATTAACCCTAGAACTATTACTAGCCCTAATTTAGTCCTAACAGTAAACCTAACCCTATCCCTATCCCTAAGACTAACTCTAATTCTCGCCCTAGCCTTATCTCTAGTTCTAAACCTATTCCTTACCATAAACCAAATGCTAACCCTATCCCTAACACCAAACTTAGCCCTAACGTTTGCTCAAGGCTTAAACCTTGATCTAACACTAAAATTAATTATAAATCTCACCCTAACACTAGCTGTAACCCTAATGCTACTTGGAAAACTAGCCCTAAGTCTAAACCTGACCCAAACACTAAACCGAACCCTAACACTTCCCATACTGGTAAACCTATACTTAAACCTAACAGTAACACTAGCACTAGATGAAACCTAATCCTAAATATAGTCATAAATCTAGCCCTAGTTTTAAACAAAAACCTAGCACTAGCCCTAAAAATAACCATTAACCTAACTTAAAGACTAACCCTATCCCTAGACCCAACGCTAGTTGTAATTCAGCACTCTCACAAAATCTAACACAATCCTGAACAATGACCCTTAACCCTAAACAAATTCTAGCTCTAAACTTTATCCTAACCCAAAACCAAACCTTAACACTAGACATATCCATAACCCTGACACTAAAACAAGCCATAAACATATTCTTAACTCTTATGTTTCCCATAGCCCTAATGTTAGCCCTAAACCTCACACAAAACCTAGCCCATATCCTAGCCCTAAACCTAGCTCTAATCATAACCCTAACCATAACCCTACACCTAAGCCTAATCCTACCCTCACCTGAGCCTTAAATCTAGCTCAAACTCTAACCCTTACCCTAAACATAACAGTAACCCTAACCTTAGACATGACTCTAACCCTAACCCTTGCCCAAGAACTAACCCTAGCATAAATACTAATACTTAAACAAAAACTAACCCTGACACTAACTCTAGGCATCACCCTACACTTGCCCTAATCATAACCTTATCCTTAGCCCTAACCTTAGCTCTAACACTATCTATTACCCTACAGATGAACCTAACTCATATGCTAACCCTAAGCATAACACTAACCCTATCACTAACAGTAACCCTATCCATTACTCTCAATCTAACCTGAACCCTAAACCTAATCCTATCCATTACCCTATCCATAATCTTAACCCTAAAGCTAATTCAATCCATAACCCTAAAACTTAACCTAAACCAAACCCTACCTGGACTCTGACCCTAATAATAATACGCCTAGATTTAAACCTGACGCTTACCTAAACCTAAACCTTACACTAGATCTAGCCATAACCTAACCCTAAAACTAACACTAACCATAAATCTAGACCTTACATTAGCCCTATCCTTAATCCTAGCCCTAGCCCTAACACAAACCCTCATCCTAGCACTAAACATAGCCTTAATGCTAACCCTAGCCCTAACCCTAATTCTAACCCTCACCCTAGCCCTAAACCTAGCTATAACCCCATCCCTTTCCCTAACCCTAACCCTAAATCTAGCCTTAAATCTAGCCCTAATTTAGCCCTAACCCTAAACCTAACCCTAACCCTAGCCCTAAGACAAACTCTAACTCTCGCCCTAGCCCTATTTCTAGTTCTAACTCTATCTGTTATTAACCCTAACACTAGCCCTAACCTTAGGCCTAAACATAGCCATAGCCCTAATTCTAGATCTAACCATAACAATAAATCTAAGCCAAAAACTCACCATACCACTAGCGTAAAACTATCACTAATCCTAAAAGTAGCCCTAGCTGTAAGAGAAAACTGTGACAAACACCTAACCCTAACCCTAACCAAATCATAATCCTAGACTTGACATTAGACTGATCCTGAATTCTTACCCTAACCCTTAAACAAACCCTGACCCTACACCTAGCCTTAACCCTAGCCCTAATTCGAGTCTATCCCTAACTCTGATCAGTAACACTGATGCTGACTCTGACAGTAACACTAACCCTATCTATAATCATCACCCTAAACCTAAACCTAATCTACACACTAGATTTAAAAATAATGCTAAACTTAACAAAGCCCTAATCATAACCCTAGTTCTAACATTAGCCCTAGTCCTAAAAAGCCCTAACCTAACTCAAAACCTAGACCTAATCAGAGCCCTAACCCTAGCTTTATCCCTAGCCCTAACCCTATCCCTAGCCCTAACACTTAACCTAAACCTAACCATAAACCTAAGCCTTGTCCTAACCCGAAATCTAACCCAAAACATTGTCCTAATCCTAACAGTAATCCTAGCCCTATCCCTAGCTCTAATCTTATCCATTACCCTAACCATAACCCTAACCAAAATTTAACTTTAGGCCTAACCTTAACCTTTGCTCTAACTTTACCATAACCCTAGTCCTAACTGTAGCTCTAATCCAAACTATTATCCTAACCATAACCCTAACCAAATTATATCCCTAGGCCTAAATCTAACCCTATCCCTAACCCTAAACCTGTTTATTACTCTAAATCTAACCTTAACCCTAAACTTAACAATATCCATTACCTCAACCCTAACATTAACCCTAATGCTAATTTGAGGCCTAAGCCTAATCCTTAACCTAACACATACCCTAAACCTGATTATGACCCTAATAATACCCCTAGTTGTAAACCTGAACCTAAACTTCAACCTAACACTTACAATAGATCTGGCCATAATCCTTACCCTGAAACGATCCCTAACCATAGCCCTAACATTAACCCTAGCCCTTACCCTAATCATATGCTTAGCCCTAGCCTTAAATGTAGCTGTAATATCCTACCTTACCCTAACCCTAATGTTAACCCTAACCCTAGCCCTAAAACTAGGCCTAAACCTACCACTAACCATAGCTCTAATCTAGCCCTAATTTAGCCCTAACCCTAAAACTAACACTATCCCTAGCCCTAAGACTAACTCTAAATCTCGTCCTATCGCTATCCCTAATTCTAAACTTGTCTTTTAGCATAACCCAATACTTATCCCTATCCCTAGCCCCAACGCTAGCCCTAACATTCATCCTAGCCCTAAATCTGGATCTAACCCTAACCTTTAGGCAAAATCTCACTCTACCACTAGCTCTAACCCTAATGCTATTTGAAAAAAACAGACCTAACTGTACCCTAGCCCTAAAACCAAATAGAGCAATAACCCTAACCCTAAACCTTAACCTAAACCAAATCCTAACCCTACACCTAGTCCTAAATGTAGTCCTA
This sequence comes from Marmota flaviventris, assembly GCF_047511675.1. NCBI lineage: Eukaryota > Metazoa > Chordata > Mammalia > Rodentia > Sciuridae > Marmota > Marmota flaviventris. Next base: position 17,239 of record NW_027287753.1, read on the forward strand.
ATTTAAGTCCTAATCCTAAACCTAGTAGTAACTCTGGCCCTTACTAAGACCCTAACAGTAACCCTAGCTCTAAACATTGACTTAATTCTAACCCTAGAACTAGCCCTAATCAGAATCCTAGTATTTCATTTGCTGTAGCCCTAATGCTGATACAAATCCTAGCCCTATTCCAACCCATAAACTTACTTTTAACTCTAAACCTAACCCTAACCCTAACTCTAACTCTACCTCTAACCCTATCCCTTACCCTAAGCCAAACTGTAACCCTAATGCTACCCTAGTCGTAATCATAGTCCTTAGCATACCTCAAACCATATCTCTGTTACTAGTCCTAACCATAGCCCTCATTCTAGCTCTAACCTTAACTCTAATCCTGACTCTTATTCTGACCCTAACACTAACCCCAGGTCTAAAACTAACACTAACCATAAAGCGAACCCTATCCCTACAACTACCAGTAAACCTATACCTAAACCTAACAGTAACACTAGCACTAGACTGAATCTAATCCTAAAGGGAGTCATATATCTAACCTTAGCCCTAAACAAAAACCTAGCAGTAGCCCTGACAATAACTGTTAACCTAACGTAAAGACCAACTCTATGCCTAGACCCAACGCTAGACCTAAATCTGGCCTTCACCCTAAACCTAATCCTAACCTGAACAATGGCCGTTAACCTAAAACAAACACTAGCTCTAAAACCTATCCTCACCCAAAACCTACCTAGAATACTAGACATATCCATAACCCTAACCCTAAAACTATCCATAACCATATCCCTAGATCTTAAATTACCCATAGCCCTAATGCTAACCATAAACCTCACACAAAACAAAGCCCTTATCCTAGCCCTAAACCTAGCCCTTATCGTAACCCAAACCATAAGCCTAGAGCTAACCCTAAGAGTAACCCTTGCCATAATCCTAATTCTAGCTCAAACTCTAACATTAATCTAAACATAACCCTAACCCTAACCCTAACTTTAGCCCTGATTCTAAACCTAACCCTCACACTAGGCCCAATCCTAGCTCAAACGCTAAAATTTACCACAAACGTAACCCTGACTCTAACCGTAGGCCTAACGCTAACCCTAGTCTTATTCTAACCTTAACCCTAGCCCTAACCTTAGCTCGAACCCTATCAAGTACCCTAAAGATAAGCGTAACACAAATGCTAACCCTAGGACTAACGCTAACACTATTGCTAACATTAACCCTATTCAGTACTCTAAACCTAACCTGAACCTTAAACCTAAACCTATCATTTACCCTAACATGAACCCTAACCCTATCCCTAATGCTAATTGAAGCCTTAACCCTAAAACTTAACCTAAACCAAATCCTACTCAAACCCTGACTCTAATAATACTTTAAACCTGACCCTTAACCAAAACCTAACCCTTACACTAGACCTAGCCATAATCTAACCCTAAAACTAACCATAACCAGAAACCCAGACCTGACATTAGCCCCAGCCCTAATCCTAGCCCTAACCCTAACACAAGCACTAGACCTCATCTTAGGCATTAACTTAGCCTTAATTCTCATGCAAACCCTAACTCAAGCCCTATCTGTATTTTAACACTCACCCTAGAATTGAACTTAGGTATAACCCCATCCTTTCCCCTAATCCTATAACTAACCCTAACCCTAACACTAACCATATCTCTAGTCCTAACCATAGGCCTAACCCTAACACTAACCCTAGCACTAATCCTTGCCCTAATTAAGCCCTAACCCTAACTCTACCCCTAACCTTGGTGTAAGAATAACTCTAACTCTCCCCCAAGCCCTATTTCTAGTTCTAACCCTATCCATTACAATAAACCTAATACAAGCCCTAACCTTATCCCTAAACCTCACCCTACATCCTACCATAGATCTAACAATAACTCTACATTTGACCCTAACTCTAAGCCTATTCCTCAACCTACCACTACACTGAACACTATCGCTAATCTTAAACCTGCTGTAACCCTAGCCTTATTCCAAAAACAAAACTGAGCCATTGTCCTAACCCTAAATATTAACCTAAACCAAACCATAACCCTAAACCTAGCCATATACTTCTAGCTCTAATTCATATCCTAGTTATAAAATTAATCCTGATCCTGACTTATATTCTAACACTAACCTTAATTCTAAATATCACACTAATCCTAAAGATAGTGCTAACACTAGATCTAGACCAAATACTAACTCTAATCACAACCTTAGTTTTATATTAGCCATAGCACTAACCCTAGCTCTAAACCTAACAGAAAAACTAGCCCTAAACTGAGTCCTAACCCTAGATGTAAACCTAAACCTATCCCTAGCCCTAACCCTAACCCTAATCCTAGCTCTAAACCTAGCTCTAACTCTATCATTATCCTAAGCCAAACCCTATCTATAATGCTAACCTTCGTCCTAATCTTAATCCACAGCCTAATCCAAACACTAACCCTATTACTAGTCCTAATCCTAGCCCTCATTCTAGCTCTAACACTAACTCAAATCATTACCCTAACCCTAACCTCAGTATAAATCTGACCCTAACCCTAACCAGACCATAAAACTAGTCCTACCAGTAAACTTATACCTAAACCTAAGCCTAACATTAGCCCTAGACCTAAGCCTAATACTAAATATAGCCATAACTCTTGACCTAAACCTAAAAAAAAAACTGAGCCCTAGCCCTAACATAATCCTTAACCTAAAGTGAACACTAACCCTATCCCTAGAACTAAACCTAGTCCTAATTCTGGCTTTCACCCTAAACCTAAGTCTAACCTGAACACTGACCCTAACACTAACAATAAACCTAGCTCTAAACCTGAACCTAACCCCAAACCTAAACCTAACACTAGACATAGTCATAACCCTAACCCTAAAACAGGCTCTAATCTGAACCCTAGATCTTACATTACACATATCTTTAACCATGGGCCTAAACCAAACTCAAAATCAAGACCTGTTCTGAGGTCTAATCCTACCCTAAGCATAACCATAATTCTAAAAGTAGCTCTAACCCTAACCCTTGCCTTAGACATAACCCTAGTTCAAAGCCTAACCCTTAGCCTAAACATAACCCTAGCCCTATTCGTAAACATAATCCTAATCCTAGCCATAATACTATACTTAACCCTAGTACTAACCCTAGCTCTAACCCTAACATTACCCTAACACTAACACTAAACCTAATAATAACCCTAGCCCTAAACATAACCTTATCCCTAACCCTAATCATAAACCTAACCCTTGCCATAATCCTAACCCTAAATTTTACCTTATATCAAAACTAAACCTATCCCTGAACCTAAATTTAACCATACCCTAAACTTAACCCTAAAACTAAACTCACATCTAATTCAATACATTACTCTAATACTAACCGTAACCCTAATGAAAACCCTAGCCCTAACCCCAACCCAAACCCTAACCATAACCATAACCCTAACCTAGACCTAACACTAAACCTAACACTCCCCCTAGCTCTAACCGTAGCTTAAACCCTAACCCTTACACTAACCCTTACCGTAGCCCTAGTCCTAATCATAACACTAACTCTAGCTCTAACCCTAATATTAAACCTAGCCCTAATCCTAGCCCTAATATAACACTACTCCTAATCCTAAACCATACCCTAGAATTGAGACTAACTATAATTCTCACACACGACCTATCCCTACTTCTAACCCTATACCTTACCGGAACCCTAACCCTAGCACTAACCCTAGTAATAACACTTGCCCTAGCACTAATTCTAGATCAAAACCTATCTCTAAAACTAACCCTACCCCTTACCGTAACCCTAGCCCAAGCCCTAAACCTAGTCATAATCCTTAGTCCTAGCACTAACCTTTCTCTAAAACTAACCCTAACCTGAGGCCTCAGCCTAACACTGAAATTACCTGTAACCCTAATGCTATTCCTAAAATTAGCCCTAACCCTAGTCCTAGCCCTAAAACAAAACTGAGCCATACCCCTAACACTAACCCTTATCCTAAACCAAACCCTAACCCTACACCAGCCCTAATCATAGCCCTAATTTGAAACCTAACGCTAACCCTAAACCTAACCATGACCCTGACTCATATCCAAACACTAAACCTAGCTTTAAACATCACCCTAACATTAAACCTAACCCTACCACTAGGCCTAACCCTAAACTTAACCCTAAAAATAACCCTAATTGTAACCCTATTCCTTACAATAGTCATAACAATAGCACTAGCCCTAACCCTCATACAAAACTAGCCCTAATCCAAGCCCTAACATGAGCTTTAACCCTAAACCTAAGTCTAACACTTGTCCTAACCTTAGCTCTAACCCTATCGCTTACCATAAGCCAAACTCGCACCCTAATTAAAACCGTATTCTTAGCACTAATCCTTAGCTTAACCAAAACCTAACTCTATAACTAGTCCTAACCCTAGCCTTCATTCCAGATCTAACCATAACCCAAACCCTAACCCTATCCCTGACCATTATTCTGACCCTATCACTAATCTTAGGTCTCAATCTAAACCTAACCCTAAACCAAACCCTAACACTAGCTCTACTGGTAACCTTATATCTAAACCTAACCCTAACACTAGCCCTAGACCTAAACATAATCCTAAATCTAGCCATAATTGTAGCTCTAGACCTAACGACAAACTAGACCTAGCCTTAACAATAACCCTTAACCTAACCCAAAATCTAACCCTACCTCTAGACCTAATCCTACTTCAAATTCTGGCTTTAATCCTAACCATTACCCTACCAGAACACTGTCCCTGACACTAACACTAACCCTAGCTCTAAACTTCACACTAACCCTAAAACTAACTCTAAAAATACACCTAGCCCTAGCATTCACCATAAAACTAGTCTTTATCATTACAGAAGGTCTTACATTAGATATAGCCCTAACCTATCAGAAAATCTAGTCCTAATTCAAGCCCTACCTTAGCTTTAACCCTAAAGCTAATCCTAACTATAACCCTAGACCTAACTATAACCGTAAGCCTAACCCTAGACCTAATCCTAACCATAACCCTAGCCCTAAAACCAGCTCCAACCCTATTCATTAATTTGACTTATTTGATCCCTAAATCTAAACCTTAACCTAACACAAACCCTAAACTTAACCCTGAATCAAATAATACTTATAGCTCTAAACCTGACCCAAACAAGAAACCTAACTTTACAATAGACCTGGCCATAAACCTAACCCTAAAATTATCCCTAACTGTACCCTAGACCTGAGATTGCCCTTGCTCTAATCTAGCCCTAACCCTATTACAAACCTTTGTCCATATCTTAGCAAGGAACCTCACTTTAATCATAACCCTAACCCTAATGTTAACCCTAACTTTAACATTAATTCTCACCCTAGTCCTAAATCTAGCTATATTTCCATCCCTTATGCTAAACCTAACTTAACCATAAACCTAACACTAACGATAGGCCTAACCCTAACACAAACCCTAGCCCTAATCCAAGTCCTAATTTAGCCCTCTTCCTAACCCTAGCCCTAAGACTAACTCTAACTCTCACACTAGCCCTACACCTATTTCCTACCCTATCCCTTACCATCACCATATACCTAGTCGTAAACATAGCCCTACCCTACCTTATACTTAGCCCTATCACAAAACGTAGATCAAAACAAAACTCTAAATTTAAACCTAATCCTAACTAAACCTAACCATAACCCTACTCTTATACCTAATCTTTAACCAAAGCCTAAATCTCACACTTACACAACCCCTAACCCTAAGAATAATCATAAAACGAGCCCTAACCCTACTCCTAGTCCTAAAATAAAACCAATAGCCCTAACCTTAACCCTTAATCTAAACCAAATCCTAACCATACACCTAGCCCTAACCCTATCCCTAATTATAGTCTAATCCTAACCCGAAAACTAACCCTGACTCTGAATCTGACCCTAACACTAACCCTGGCTCTAAACATCATCATCACCATAAACCTAACCTTAACACTAGACTTAGTCCTAACTCTAAACCTATAACTAGCTGTAATCACAAACCTTTCTTTATTCATTAGCCATAGTCTTAACCCTAGCCCTAACCTAACCCAAAACATAGCCTTAATCTTACTACTAAATCTAACTTTAACCTTAAACATAAACCTAACCCTAACCCAACACTAGCCCTAATCTTATAAATAACCCTAGCCCTAACCTTAGGGCTAACCCTATCCATTACCTAACAATGGTCCTAACCCTTCTGATAACCCTTCTGATACATTACACTAAACCAAACCTAAACCTAAATCTAACCCTGGCATTACACTAACCCTAAATCTAACACTAATTCAAGCCCTGCACCTAAACACTAACTTAACCCAAACCATAATCGTGATCCTGATAAAAACAAACAAACAAACAACAACAACAACAACAACAACAACAAAAAACTAGATGTAAACCTGACCCTAACCAAAAACCTAACCCTTACACTGGAGCAAGTCATAAACCTAACATTAAATCTATCCCTAACTAGATCTGACATTAGCCATAGCCCTAATATTATCCCTAAACCTAAAACAATTCCTAGTCCTCATCATAGCCCTAAACATAGCCTTAATCATAACCCTAAACCTAACCCTACTTCTAACCCTAATACTAACCATCGCCCTTAACCTAAGTCTAGCTATAACCACATCCCTAAACCTAAATTAAACCCTAACTCTAACCATAACCCTAGTGTTAACCCTTTCCTTATCCTTAGCCCTAGAACTAACCCTAGATCAAAATCTAACTCTAAATCTATCCCTAACTTGATGCCTAAGCCCAATCTTAAAACTAGCCCTAACCCTAGGCCTAACATAACCCTAACCATAATTTAGCCCTATGCCAAAACCTAACCCTAACCCTAGCCCTAACAATAACTCTCTTATACTAGCCCTATCACTCATTCTAAGCCTATCCCTTACCATAACCCTAATCCTAGCCCTAATCCTAGCGCTAACCCTTTCCCTATCCTTCTCCATAGCACTAACCTTAGGCAAATCGTCACTCTAAAACAAGCCCTAACCCAAAGCCTAAGCCTAAACCTAACACTAGGCCAAACCATAACATTAATCCTAAAATGAGCCATAAAACTAGCCTTACCCATAAAACAAAACCGAGCCAGAGCTCTAACCCTAAACATTAACCTAAACCAAACCCTAACCTTACATCTAGACCTAAAACTAGACTTATTTGAGTTGGAAGCCGAACCCTAAAACTAACCCTGAACCTGACACTGACCCTAACATTTCTAGTGCTAAATATCACCCTAACAGTAAACCTAACCCTAACACTAAACCTAGCACTAAAACCCTTAAACTAGCCCTAATTTTAAACCTAGTACTTACATTAGCTGTAACCCTAACCCTAGTCCTAACATAACACAAAACCTAGCCCTAATCAGAGGCCTAACCCTAGCTTTAAACCTAACCTAACACTTACACTTGTCCTAATTGTAACCATAAGTTTAGCCTTAAATTGATCTCTAACTCTATCCATTAACATAACCATAACCCAAACCATAAGGATAACCGTAAGCATAAATCTAACCCTATGCCAAATCCTAACCTATACATTACCCTAAACCTAACCTGAATTTCTAAATCTAACCTTATCATTACCCTAACCCTAATCCTAAAATTAATTTTAGCCCAAAATTGAAACTTTAACCTACCTCAAACCCTAACCCAAACCTTGACCTGAATAATACCCCTAGATCTAATCTTGACCATAACCCAACACCTAACCCTTAGCCTAGACTTAACCATAAAGCTAACCCTAAATATCTTTAACAATAATTCTGGACTTGAAATTATCCCTAGCTTAATCCTCGACCTAACCCTATAAACACACCTAGCTCCCATTCTTGTCCTAAACCTAGCCTTATTCATACACCTATCTCTAGCCCTTCACCTAAACCTAACGCTAACCCTCACGCTACCTCCAAACCTAGCTATCATGTCATGCCTTACTCTAAATTTAACTGTAACCCTAAACCTATGCTTACACTAAACACAAAACCTAGCCCTAATGCTAGCCCTGATTTAGCTCTATCTCTAAACCTATCCTAAACCTAGCCCTAAGACTAACTCTAACTCTTTCCCTAGCCTTCTTAAACCTATCCCTAACATAAAACTAGCCCTAACCCTATACATAACCATGGCCGTAACCTTAGGTCTAAACCTATCCATTACCCTAACAATAACCCTAACTCTTAAGCTAACCCTAGGTCTAACACTAACCCTATCCATTACACTAAACCAAAACTAAATGCTAGAACTAACACTGTCATTACACTAAAACTAAACCCTTACCTAAGCCAAACCCTAACACTGACCCTGACCCTAAAAATAACCCTAGATATACAACTGAATGTCACCCTAAACCTAATCCTTACACTGGACCAAGCCATAAACCTAACACTAAATCTAGCCCTAACTATAACCCTAGACCTGACATTAGCCCTAGCCCTAATACTATCCCTAACCCTAACACAAACCCTAAGCCTGATCCTAACCATAAATCTAGCCTTAATCATAACCCTAACCCTAACTTTAGGCCTAACCCTAATACTAACACTTGTTGTAGCCCTAAATCTAGCTAAAAGCACATCCCATACCCTAAATGTAATCCTAACTCTAACCCTAACCGTTTTCATCACAACTGCCCTATCCTTAGCCCTAGCTTTAACACTAGATCGAAACCTTTTAAATTTAACCCTACCTCGATGCCTAACCCTAAAACTAGCCCTAACCCTGATGCTAATTATAAAGCTATCTCTATTCCTAGCCCTAACACTAACCCTAGCCATAATTTACCCCTATCCCTAACCCTAACCTTAACCCTAGCCCTAAGAATAACTCTAACTCTCACAATGGCCCTATCACTCATTCTAGTCCTATCCCTTCCAAAAAACCTAATCCTATCCCAAATCCTAGTCCTAACCCTTGCCTCATCTTAGCCCTAGCACTAACCTTAGATAAAAACCTAATGCTAAATTTAACCCTGAACTGAAGCCTGAGCCTAATTCTAACACTAGCTCTAACCCTAAACCTAATCCTCAAAAATTTACTAACCCTAACCCTAGCCTTAATACCAAACCCAGCCAAAGCTCTAACCATAAATGTTAACCTAAACCAAGCCCTAACCCTAAACCTAGTCCTAACCCCAGACCTAATTCGAGTTTAAAGACAAACCCTAAAATTAACCCTGACCCTTACACAGACCATAACACTAACCCAAGGTCTAAAGATCACTCTAAACCTAAATCTAAACCTAACAGTAAACTTAGCCCTAAAACACTAAAATTAGCCATAAAAATTACCCTAGTACTTACATTAGCCATAAAAATTACCCTAGTACTTACATTAGCCATAAACCTAACCCTAGCACTAACTTAACCCAAAACCTAGTCCTAATCATAACCATAACCCTAGCCCTAAACTGATAGTTAACTGTATCCATTATGATAACAATAACCCTAACCCTAATGCTAATTCAAGCCCTACATTTAAACCTTAACATATCCCAAACCCTAACCCAGAACATGGCCCTAATAATACCCCTAGCTCTCAACCTGATGCAAACCCTAAAACTAACCCTTACACTAGGCATACCCATAGTCCTAATCCTAAATTAATCTTTAACCATAATTCTGGAACTGAAATTATCCCTAGCACTAATTCTAGCCCTAACCCTAAAAAAAAAATTCCTAGCCCTCATCCTAGCCCTAAATCTAGGCTTAATCATAACCCTAACCATAACCACAGCACTAACCCTAATTATAACCCTTACCCTACCTCTGAACCTAAATATAAAACCATCCATTACAACAAAGTTAGCCCTAACAATAAATCTAAACTCTTAATGCTAACTCTAAACTCTAACCCTAACCCTAACCCTAACACTAACACTAACCCTAGGCTTAAACTAAACACTAAACCTAGCCCTAATCCTAGACCTAATTTAGCCCTATCTCTAACCTTATCCCTTGCCCAAAGACTAACTCTCACCTAGCCCTATTGCTAATTCTAAGCCTATCTCTTACCATAACCCTAAACCTAGCCATAAACTTTGCCATATCCTCAGATTTAGCCCTAACCCCAGGTCTAACCCTAATTCCAAATTTAACTCTAACACTAAGCCTAAGCCTAACACTAACACTAGAAAAACCCTAACCATAGGACTAAAACAAAACCGAGCTTTAGCCCTAACCCTAAACCTTAACTTAAACATAACCCTAACACTACTACTAGACCTAACCCTAGCCCTTGTTCGAGTCCTAAACCTAATCTTAAATCCAACCCTGATGTGGACTCATTTCTTAACACTCATCCTAGCTCTAAACACCGCCCTCACCTTAAACTGAACCCTAACAGTAACCCTAGCCCTAATTCAAGTTCTAACTCTAACCCTAAAATTAAGCCTGACCCTGACTCCTATTCTAACAAGAACCCTAGCTAAAAATATCATTCTAACATTAAACCTAACCCTAACACTAAACATAACACATACACTAACACTAAACTAATCTTAATGGTAACCATAGTTATTACATTACCCATTTCCCTAACCCTAGCCCTAACACTAACACAAAACCTAGGACTAATCTGAGCAATAAACCTACCTTTAACCCTAACTCTAATCATAACCATAGCCCTAACCCTATCTCTAAACCAATCCCTTACTTAAGCAAAACCTTAAACCTAAGGGTAACCCTAGACCTCTCCTAAATCCTTAGGCTAACCAAAACACTAACCTTATTAATAGCCCTTACCCTTGCCCTCATTCTAGATTGAACCCTATGCAAAACCCTAACACTAACCCTGACCCTTTTACTTACATTGCCATTAATCCTATGTCTAATCCTAACCATAACCTTAACACAAAACCTACCGTAATCCTATCCCTAGACCTAATCTTGAACCTTACACTCAGCCTAGACCTAACCATAGCTCAGAACCTAACCCTTAGATGAAACATAACCTTAACCTAACCCTAGTTCTAACCCTCACTCTAATGCTAAATCAAGTCTTAATTCTAACCATAAGCCTAGCTCTAACCTTAAGTCTAACTGTATTATTATCCTAAACATAACCCTTAATCTAATGCTAATCCTAGGCCTATCCCTAAACGTATAACTATCCCCAAGCTTATCAATTACCCTAAACCTATACTGAATCCTAGACCTAATCCAATTATTACCCTAAACCTAAACCTAATGATAATTCAAGCCCTAACCCTAAACTCAAACCTAAACCAAACCCTAACACTGACACTGACCTTAATATTTCCCCTAGCTCTAAACATTACTCTTACCCTATAACTAACCCTTACACTAGATCTAGCCATAAATCTAACCCCCAAACTATCCGTAAGCATAACATTAGACATGATATTAGCCTTAGCCATGATACTAGCCCTTACACTAACCCAAACCCTAGCTCTTATCCTAGTTCCAAACATTGCCTTAATTATAACCCTAACCATAACCCTAGGGCTAACTCTAACACTAACCTTAGCCCTAATCTTAGATCTAATTTAGCCCTATCCCTAACCTTAACCTGAACCCTATCCCAAAGACTAACTCTAAATATCACCTTAGTCCTAATCCTAGTTCTAAACCTATACTTTACTGGAACCCTAATCCTCGCCTAAACCATAGGTCTAACACTAGCCCTATTCATAGCCCTAGCAGCAACCCTAGATAAAACCCTAACTCTAAATCTAACCCTAAACCTTAGTCTAAAAATAAACTTAACACTAGCCCTAACCCTGAGGCTAATCCTAAAACTAGCACTAACCCTAGCCCTAAAACAAAACAAAGGCATAGACCTAACCCTAACCCTTAATAAAAATGAAGTCCTAATGCTACATTTGGTCATAACTCTAGCCATAATTCGAGTTTTAAGCCAAACCCTAAAACTAACCCGGACCCTGACTCTGAACTTAACACTAACCCTAGCTCTAAACATCACACTAAACCTATACCTAAACCTAACAATAGACCTATCCCTAAACCTAACTCTAAAATTAGCTCTAATCGCAACTCTATTACTTACATTAGCCATTAACCTAAAACTAGTCTTAACCCAAAACCTAGCCTTATTCCGAGCACTATCCCTAGATATACGCCTAACCTTAACCCTATCACTAATCTTAACTATAACCCTAGCTATAAACCTAGATTTAACCTTAACCTGAACCCTAAGCTAAACCCTATCAATAATTGTAACAATAACCCTAGCCCTACCCCTAAATCTAACCCTATCCATTACCCTAACTATAATCCTAAACTTAATGCTAAACTTGGGCCTAAACCTAAAACTATCTGTAATCCTAAACCTATCCATTACCCTAAACCTAACCTCAAACCTAAACCTAACACTATCTTTACACTAACCCTAATTATAATGCTAATTCAAGCCCTAACATTAAACCTTAACCTATCCAAAACACTAATCCCGACCCTGACCCTGAGAGTACCCTTAACTTTAAACCTTACCCTAACCCTAAACCTAAACTTTACACTAGACATAGCCATAAACCTAAACCTAAAACTATTTTTAACCATAACTCTAGACCTGAAAATAGCCCTAGCCATAAACTTAGCCCTAAACCTAGGCTTAAACCTAGCCCAAATCATAACCCGATCCCTAACCCTAATTCTATTTCTCACCCTAGTCCTAAACCTACCTATGTTCCTTGCCTCTGCTTACAGCTACTACCACAGGGAACAAAGCATAGAGAGCACACCCAGAACGAATTGAGTGAGTCAAGTTCGAAGAAGCTAGCACAAACCGTGTTTGATATACAGTTCCAAATGCATGTATCCCTATAGGGGAAAATGAAGTGAAACCTAAAAATTCAAAGTTTTCCTGCAAACGAACGTTTCAATCTAGAAGCACAAATTCTGAACAGCCAAGGACAACTTGTATCGTTATCTCTCCTGTCGAATATCAAGAAGATCGGGTGAAAAAAATATTACCTGAGATTCCAGTTAACTCACAGATCTACAGAAGCTCTGAAAACACATTCAAATGAAAGTGTATTTTCATTGTCTCTCTTTAGAGCTACTTCAACAGGGAACAAAGCATAGAGACCACACTGAGAACTAATCTAGTGTGTCAAGTTGCAAGCCGCTAGCAAAATCCGTGTTTCATTTAGAGTTCCAAATGCATGTATGCCTTTAGGGGACAACGAAGTGAAACCTAAAAATTCAAAGTGTTCCTGCAAAGGAACAGTTGAACCTAGAAGAATGAAATTTGGAAAGCCAAGTGCAACTGGTATAGCGATCTTTCCTGCCAAGTATCAACAAGAATGGGTGAAAAGTTTTTTTTTCTGATATTCTTGTAAACTGAGAGTTCTGTGGGAGCTCTGCAAACGCTTTAAAATGAAAGTGTATTTCCTTGCCTTTGCTTACAGCTACTTTAACAGGGAGAAAAGCATAGAGAGCACACTGAGAACTCATTGACTGAGTCAAGTGTCAAGCAGCTAGCACAAACCATGTTTGATTTACAGTTCCAAATTCATGGATCCCTATAGGGGAAAAGGAATTCAAACCTAAAAATAAAGTGTTCCTGAAAATGAAGGCTTCAAACTGAAAAACGAAATTTGGGCAGCAAAGAGCAACTGGTATACACATTTTTCCGGCTAAGTATCAACAAATTCGGGTGAATAAATATTTGCTGAGATTCCAGGAAACTCAAAGTTCTGTGGAATCACTGCAAATGCTTTCCAATGAAAGTTTCTTTCCCTTGCCTCTGCTTAGGGTGACTTCAACAGAAAACAAAGCATAGAGATCGCACTGAGAAATAGTTGAGTGAGTTTCAGTAAACTCAGAGTTCTGTGGAAGCTTTGCAAATGCTTTCAGATGAAAGTGTATGTTCCTTGCCTCTGCTTAGAGCTACTACCACAGGGAACAAAGCATAGAGAGCACACCCAGAACTAATTGAGTGAGTCAAGTTTGAAGAAGCTAGCACAAACCGTGTTTGATATACAGTTCCAAATGCATGTATCCCTATAAGGGAAAAGGAAGTGAAACTTAAAATTCAAAGTGCTCCTGCAAACGAACGCTTCAACCCTGAAGAAGGAAATTTGGGCAGCAAAGTAAAACCAGTATTCTCATCTTTGCTGCCCAGTATCATCAAGACCAGGTGAAAAAAATTTGCTGAGATTCCAGGAAACTCAAGAGTTCTGTGGAAGCTCTGCAAACACTTTAAAATGAAAGTATATTTTTCTTGCCTCTGCTTAGGGCTACTTCATCAGGAAACAAAGCATAGAGAGTGCACTGAGAACTAACTGAGTGAGTCAAGTTTCATGCAGCTAGTACAAACCGTATTTGAGTTAGAGTTCCCTAAGCATGTATCCCTATAGGGGAAAATGAAGTGAAACCTAAAATTTCAAAGTATTCCTGCAAACCAACTATTCAACCTAGAAGATCTAAATTTGGGCAGCCAAATGCAACCGGTATACTTATCTTTCCTGTCGAGTTAACATCAAGTTAGGGTGAAAAAATATTTGCTGAGATTCCAGGAAACTCAAAGTTCTGTGGAAGCACTGCAAATGCTTTCCAATGAAAGTTTCTTTCCCTTGCCACTGCTTAATGTTACTTCAACAGAAAACAAAGCATAGAGAATGCACTGAGAACTAGTTGAGTGAGTTTCAGTTTCAACAGCTAGGGTAAACCGTGTTTGATTTATAAGTCCAAATGCATATGTCCCTATAAGGAAAAGTGAAGTGAAACCTAAAAATTCAAAGTGTTCCTGCAAACGAACTTTTCAACCTAGAAGAACGACATTTGGTAGCTAAGTGCAACTGGTATACTCATCTTTCCTGACAAGGATCATCAAGATCAGGTGAGTAAATATTTGCAGAGATTCCAGTTAACTTGGAGCTCTGTTGAAGCTCTGTAAATGCATTCTAAGGAAAGCATATGTTCCTCGCCTCCACTTAGGACCACTTCAACAGGGAACAAAGCACAGAGAGCACACCAGGAACTAATTGAGTGAGTCAAGCTTCAAGCAGCTAGCACAAACTGTGTTTGATTTAGAGTTCCAAATGCATGTATTCCTATAGGTTAAAATGAAGAGAAACAACCAAAATTCAATGTCTTCCTGAAAGCACATGCTTCCACTTAGAAGAACGAAATTTTGGCAGGCAAATGCAACTGGTATACTCATCTTTCTTACCTAGGATCAACAAGATCAAGTGAAAAAATATTCGCTGAAATTCCAGTAAACTTGGGAGTTTTGTGGAAGCTCTGCAATCACTTACATAAGAAAGCGTATTTTCCTTGCCTCTGCTTGGGGATACTTCAGCGGGGGACAATGCATAGAGAGTGCACTGAGAATTAATTGAGTGAGCCAAGTTTCAAACAGGTATCACAAACTGTGTTTGATTTAGCATTCCAAATGCATGTATTCATATAGGGAAAAAAGAAGTTAAACCTAAAAATTCAAAGTGTTCCTGCAAAGGAACCCTTCAACATAAGACTACAAAATTTGCGCTGCCAAGTGCAACCCATATACTCATTATTGCTGCCAAGTATCAACAAGATCGGGTGAAAAAACATTTGCTGAGAGTCCAGTAAACTCTTGAGTTCTGTCAATGCTCTACAAACACTTTCAAATGAAAGTCTATTTTTCTTTGCTCTGCTTAGGGGAACATAAACTGATAACAAAGCGTAGAGAGCACAATGAGAATTCATTCAGTGAGTCAAGTTTCAAGCAGCTAGTACAAACCGTGTTTGATGTAGATTTTCAAAAGCATGTATCCCTTTAGGGGAAAATGAAGTAAAAAATAAATATTCAAAGTCATCCTGCAAAGGAATGATTGAACCTAGCAGAACAAAATTTGTGCAGCCAAGCACAACTGGTATACACCATTTCCTACCAAGTATCAACATGAAAGGGTGACAAAATATTTGCTGAGGTTTCCGTAATCTCTGAGTTTTTTGGAAGCTCGGTGAATACTTTCCAAAGGAAGTGTGTTTTTCATGCCTCTGCTTAGGCCTACTTCAACAGGGAACAATGCTTAGAGAGTGCACTGAGAATTGGTTGAGTGAGTCAAGTTGCAAGCACACAGCAAAAACCGTGTTTGATTTAGGGTTCCACATGCATGTATCCCTATAGGGGAAAGTGTAGTGAAACCTAAAAATTCAAAGTTTTCCTGCAAATGAACGTTTCAATATAGAAGCACGAGATCTGAACAGCCAAGGACAACTTGTATAGTTATCTCTCCTGTCGAATATCAAGAAGATCGGGTGAAAAAATATTAGCTGAGAGTCCAGTAAACTCATAGTTCTACGGAAGCTCTGCAAACACTTTCAAATGAAAGTGTATTTTCATTGTCTCTCTTTAGAGCTACTTCAACAGGGAACAAAGCATAGAGACCACACTGAGAACTAATTGAGTGTGTCAAGTTTCAAGCCGCTAGCAATATCCGTGTTTCATTTAGAGTTCCAAATGCATGTATCCCTATACGGGACAACGAAGTGAAACCTAAAAATTCAAAGTGTTCCTGCAAAGGAACAGTTGAACCTGGAAGAATGAAATTTGGAAAGCCAAGTGCAATTGGTATAGCGATCTTTCCTGCCAAGTATCAACAAGAATGGGTGAAAAGTTTTTTTTTTTTTTTTCTGATATTCTTGTAAACTGAGAGTTCTGTGGGAGCTCTGCAAACGCTTGAAAATGAAAGTGTATTTCCTTGCCTTTGCTTACAGCTACTTTAACAAGGAGAAAAGCATAGAGAGAACACTGAGAACTGATTGACTGAGTCAAGTTTCAAGCAGCTAGCACAAACCATGTTTGATTTACAGTTCCAAATTCATGGATCCCTATGGTGGAAAAAGAATTCAAAAATACAAATAAAGTGTTCCTGAAAATGAATGCTTCAAACTGAAAAACGAAATTTGGGCAGCCAAGAGTAACTGGTATACACATTTTTCCGGCTAATATCAACAAGTTCGGGAGACTAAATATTTGCTGAGATTCCAGTAAACTCAGAGTTCTGTGGAAGCTTTGCAAATGCTTTCAGATGAAAGTGTATGTTCCTTGCCTCTGCTAAGAGCGACTACCACAGGGAACAAAGCATAGAGAGCACACCCAGAACTAATTGAGTGAGTCAAGTTTGAAGAAGCTAGCACAAACCGTGTTTGATATACAGTTCCAAATGCTTGTATCCCTATAAGGGAAAAGGAAGTGAAACTTACAATTCAAAGAGCTCCTGCAAACGAACTCTAAAACCCTGAAGAACGAAATTTGGGCAGCCAAGTGTAACCAGTATACTCATCTTTGCTGCCCAGTATCATCAAGTTCGGGTGAAAAATTTTTCCTGAGATTCCAGGAAACTCAAGAGTTCTGTGGAAGCTCTGCAAACATTTTAAAATGAAAGTATATTTTACTTGCCTCTGCTTAGGGCTACTTCATCTGGAAACAAAGCATAGAGTGTGCACTTAGAACTAACTGAGTGAGTCAAGTTTCATGCAGCTAGTACAAACCGTGTTTGAGTTAGAGTTCCAAATGCATGTATCCCTATAGGGGAAAATGAAGTGAAACCTAAAATTTCAAAGTATTCCTTGAAACCAAGTATTCAACCTAGAAGACCTAAATTTGGTCAGCCAAATGCAACCGGTATACTTATCTTTCCTGTCGAGTTAACAACAAGTTAGGGTGAAAAAATATTTGCTGAGATTCCAGGAAACTCAAAGTTCTGTGGCATAACTGCAAATGCATTCCAATGAAAGTTTCTTTCCCTTGCCTCTGCTTAGGGTTACTTCAACAGAAAACAAAGCATAGAGATGGCACGGAGAACTAGTTGAGTGAGTTTCAGTTTCAAGCAGCTAGCATAAACCGTGTTTGATTTATAAGTCCAAATGCATATGTCGCTATAAGGAAAAGTGAAGTGAAAACTAAAAATTCAAAGTGTTCCTGCAAAGAACTTTTCAACCTAGAAGATCGACATTTGGGTAGCTAAGTGCAACTGGTATACTCATCTTTCCTGACAAGGATCATCAAGTTCAGGTGAGTAAATATTTGCAGAGATTCCAGTTAATTTGGAGCTCTGTTGAAGCTCTGTAAATGCTTTCTAAGGAAAGTGTATGTTCCTCGCCTCCACTTAGGACCACTTCAACAGGGAACAAAGCACAGAGAGTACACCAGGAACTAATTGAGTGAGTCAAGCTTCAAGCAGCTAGCACAAACACTGTTTGATTTAGAGTTCCAAATGCATGTATTACTATAGGTTAAAATGAAGAGAAAACCCCAAAATGCAATGTCTTCCAAAAAGCACATGCTTCAACTTAGAAGAATGAAGTATTGGCAGGCAAATGCAACTGGTATACTCATCTTTCTTACCTAGGATCAACAAGATCAAGTGAAAAAATATTCCCTGAAATTCCAGTAAACTTGGGAGTTTTGTGGAAGCTCTGCAAACACTTACAAAAGAAAGCGTATTTTCCTTGCCTCTGCTTGGGGATACTTCATTGGGGGACAATGCATAGAGTGCACTGAGAACTAATTGAGTGACTCAAGTTTCAAACAGGTGTCACAAACTGTGTTTGATTTAGCATTCCAAATGCATGTATTCATATAGGGAAAAAAGAAGTTAAACCTAAAAATTCAAAGTGTTCCTGCAAAGAACTCTTCAACATAAGATTAAGAAATTTGGGCTGCCAAGTGCAACCCATATACTCATTTTTGCTGCCAAGTATCAACAAGATCGGGTGAAAAAACATTTGCTGAGAGTCCAATAAACTCTAGAGTTCTGTGGATGCTCTACAAACACTTTTAAATGAAAGTCTATTTTTCTTTGCTCTGCTTAGGGGTACATAAACTGGTAAAAAAGTGTAGAGAGCACAATGAGAATTCATTCAGTGAGTCAAGTTTCAAGCAGCTAGCACAAACCGTGTTTGATTTAGATTTTCAAAAGCATGTATCCCTATAGGGGAAAATGTAGTAAAACCTAAATATTCAAAGTCATCCTGCAAAGGAATGATTGAACCTGGCAGAACAAAATTTGTGCAGCCAAGCACAACTGGTATACACCTCTTTCCTACCAAGTATCAACAAGATAGGGTGACAAAATATTTGCTGAGGTTTCTGTAATCTCTGAGTTTTTTGGAAGCTCGGTGAATACTTTCCAAAGAAAGTGTGTTTTCCTTGCCTCTGCTTAGGGCTACTTCAACAGGGAACAATGCATAGAGAGTGCACTGAGAAGTAGTTGAGTGAGTCAAGTTACAAGCACACATCAAAAACCGTTTTTGATTTAGAGTTCCACATATATGTATCCCTATAGTGGAAAATGAAGTGAAACCTAAAAATTCAAAGTTTTCCTGCAACCGAACGTTTCAATCTAGAAGCACGAGATCTGAACAGCCAAGGACAACTTGTATAGTTATCTCTCCTGTCGAATATCAAGAAGATCGGGTGAAAAAAATACTAGCTGAGAGTCCAGTAAACTCATAGTACTACGGAAGCTCTGCAAACACTGTCAAATTAAAGTGTATTTTCATTGTCTCTGTTTAGAGCTACTTCAACAGGGAACAAAGCATAGAGACCACACTGAGAACTAATCTAGTGTGTCAAGTTGCAAGCCGCTAGCAAAATCCGTGTTTCATTTAGAGTTCCAAATGCATGTATCCCTATAGGGGACAACGAAGTGAAACCTAAAAATTCAAAGTGTTCCTGCAAAGGAACAGTTGAACCTAGAAGAATGAAATTTGGAAAGCCAAGTGCAACTGGTATACCGATCTTTCCTGCCAAGTATCAACAAGAATGGGTGAAAAGTTTTTTTTCTGATATTCTTGTAAACTGAGAGTTCTGTGGGAGCTCTGCAAACGCTTTAAAATGAAAGTGTATTTCCTTGCCTTTGCTTACATCTACTTCAACAGGGAGAAAAGCATAGAGAGCACACTGAGAACTCATTGACTGAGTCAAGTTTCAAGCAGCCAGCGCAAACCATGTTTGATTTACAGTTCCAAATTCATGGATCCCTATAGGGGAAAAGGAATTCAAACCTACAAATAAAGTGTTCCTGAAATTGAATGCTTCAAACTGAAAAACGAAATTTGGGCAGCCAAGAGCAACTGGTATACGCATTTTTCCGGCTAAGTATCAACAAGTTCGGTTGAATAAATATTTGCTGAGATTGCAGTAAACTCAGAGTTCTGTGGAAGCTTTGCAAATGCTTTCAGATGAAAGTGTATGTTCCTTGCCTCTGCTTAGAGCTACTACCACAGGGAACAAAGCATAGAGAGCACACCCAGAACTAATTGAGTGAGTCAAGTTCGAAGAAGCCAGCACAAACCGTGTTTGATATACAGTTCCAAATGCATGTATCCCTATAAGGGAAAAGGAAGTGAAACTTAAAATTCAAAGTGCTCCTGCAAACGAACGCTTCAACCCTGAAGAACGAAATTTGGGCAGCCAAGTGAAACCAGTATACTCATCTTTGCTGCCAAGTATCATCAAGATCGGGTGAAAAAATTTTGCTGAGATTCCAGGAAACTCAAGAGTTCTGTGGAAGCTCTGCAAACACTTTAAAATGAAAGTATATTTTTCTTGCCTCTGATTAGGGCTACTTCATCAGGAAACAAAGCATAGGGAGTGCACTGAGAGCTAACTGAGTGAGTCAAGTTTCATGCAGCTAGTACAAACCGTGTTTGAGATAGAGTTCCAAATGCATGTATCCCTATAGGGGAAAATGAAGTGAAAACTAAAATTTCAAAGTATTCCTTGAAACCAAGTATTCAACCTAGAAGTACTTATCTTTCCTGTCGAATTAACAACAAGTTCGGGTGAAAAAATATTTGCTGAGATTCCAGGAAACTCAAAGTTCTGTGGAATCACTGCAAATGCTTTCCAATGAAAGTTACTTTCCCTTGCCTCTGCTTAGGGTTATTTCAACAGAAAACAAAGCATAGAGATGGCACTGAGAACTAGTTGAGTGAGTTTCAGTTTCAAGCAGCTAGCATAAACCGTGTTTGATTTATAAATCCAAATGCATACGTCGCTATAAGGAAAAGTGAAGTGAAACCTAAAAATTCAAAGTGTTCC
Source organism: Marmota flaviventris (assembly GCF_047511675.1). Classification (NCBI taxonomy): domain Eukaryota; kingdom Metazoa; phylum Chordata; class Mammalia; order Rodentia; family Sciuridae; genus Marmota; species Marmota flaviventris. The sequence continues at coordinate 38,296 of NW_027287753.1, forward strand.
TGCAAACTAACTTTTCAACCTAGAAGAACGACATTTGGGTAGCGAAGTGCAACTGGTATACTCATCTTTCCTGACAAGGATCATCAACATCAGGTGAGTAAATATTTGCAGAGATTCCATTTAACTTGGAGCTCTGTTGAAGCTCTGTAAATGCTTTCTAAGGAAAGCGTATGTTCCTCGCCTCCACTTAGGACCACTTCAACAGGGAACAAAGCACAGAGAGTACACCAGGAACTAATTGAGTGAGTCAAGCTTCAAGCAGCTAGCACAAACAGTGTTTGATTTAGAGTTCCAAATGCCTGTATTCCTATAGGTTAAAATGAAGAGAAACCCCCCAAATGCAATGTCTTCCTGAAAGCACATGCTTCAACTTAGAAGAACGAAATTTTGGCAGGCAAATGCAACTGGTATACTCATCTTTCTTACCTAGGATCAACAAGATCAATTGAAAAAATATTCGCTGAAATTCCAGTAAACTTGGGAGTTTTGTGGAAGCTCTGCAAACACTTACATAAGAAAGCGTATTTTCCTTGCCTCTGCTTGGGGATACTTCAGCGGGGGACAATGCCTAGAGAGTGCACTGAGAACTAATTGAGTGAGCCAAGTTTCAAACAGGTATCACAAACTGTGTTTGATTTAGCATTCCAAATGCATGTATTCACATAGGGAAAAAAGAAGTTAAACCTAAAAATTCAAAGTGTTCCTGCAAAGGAACTCTTCAACATAAGATTACGAAATTTGGGCTGCCAAGTGCAACCCATATACTCATTTTTGCTGCCAAGTTTCAACAAGATCGGGTGAAAAAACATTTGCTGAGAGTCCAGTAAACTCTTGAGTTCTGTGGATGCTCTACAAACACGTTCAAATGAAAGTCTATTTTTCTTTGCTCTGCTTAGGGGTACATAAACCGGTAATGAAGCGTAGAGAGCACAATGAGAATTCATTCAGTGAGTCAAGTTTCAAGCAGCTAGCACAAACCGTGTTTGATTTAGATTTTCAAAAGCATGTATCCCTAGAGTGGAAAATGTAGTAAAACCTAAATATTCAAAGTCGTCCTGCAAAGGAATGCTTCAACCTAGCAGAACAAAATTTGTGCAGCCAAGCGCAACTGGTATACACCTTTTTCCTAACAAGTATCAACAAGATAGGGTGACAAAATATTTGCTGAGGTTTCCGTAATCTCTGAGTTTTTTGGAAGCTCGGTGAATACTTTCCAAAGAAAGTGTGTTTTCCTTGCCTCTGCTTAGGGCTACTTCAACAGGGAACAATGCATAGAGAGTGCACTGAGAACTAGTTGAATGAGTCAAGTTACAAGCACACAGCAAAAACCGTGTTTGATTTAGAGTTCCATATGCATGTATCCCTATAGGGGAAAATGAAGTGAAACCTAAAATTTCAAAGTATTCCTGCAAACCAACTATTCAACCTAGAAGATCTAAATTTGGGCAGCCAAATGCAACCGGTATACTTATCTTTCCTGTCGAGTTAACAACAAGTTAGGGTGAAAAAATATTTGCTGAGATTCCAGGAAACTCAAAGTTCTGTGCAATCACTGCAAATGCTTTCCAATGAAAGTTTCTTTCCCTGACCTCTGCTTAGGGTTACTTCAACAGAAAACAAAGCATAGAGATCGCACTGAGAACTAGTTGAGTGAGTTTCAGTTTCAAGCAGCTAGCATAAACCGTGTTTGATTTATAAGTCCAAATGCATACGTCCCTATAAGGAAAAGTGAAGTGAAAAATAAAAATTCAAAGTGTTCCTGCAAACGAACTTTTCAACCTAGAAGAACGACATTTGGGTAGCTAAGTGCAACTGGTATACTCATCTTTCCTGACAAGGGTCATCAAGATCAGGTGAGTAAATATTTGCAGAGATTCCAGTTCACTTAGAGCTCTGTTGAAGCTCTGTAAATGCTTTCTAAGGAAAGCGTATGTTCCTCGCCTCCACTTAGGACCACTTCAACAGGGAACAAAGCACAGAGAGTACACCAGGAACTAATTGAGTGAGTCAAGCTTCAAGCAGCTAGCACAAACAGTGTTTGATTTAGAGTTCCAAATGCATGTATTCCTATAGGTTAAAATGAAGAGAAACCCCCCAAATGCAATGTCTTCCTGAAAGCACATGCTTCAACTTAGAAGAACGAAATTTTGGCAGGCAAATGCAACTGGTATACTCATCTTTCTTACCTAGGATCAACAAGATCAAGTGAAAAAATATTCGCTGAAATTCCAGTAAACTTGGGAGTTTTGTGGAAGCTCTGCAAACACTTACATAAGAAAGCGTATTTTCCTTGCCTCTGCTTGGGGATACTTCAGCGGGGGACAATGCCTAGAGAGTGCACTGAGAACTAATTGAGTGAGCCAAGTTTCAAACAGGTATCACAAACTGTGTTTGATTTAGCATTCCAAATGCATGTATTCACATAGGGAAAAAAGAAGTTAAACCTAAAAATTCAAAGTGTTCCTGCAAAGGAACTCTTCAACATAAGATTACGAAATTTGGGCTGCCAAGTGCAACCCATATACTCATTTTTGCTGCCAAGTTTCAACAAGATCGGGTGAAAAAACATTTGCTGAGAGTCCAGTAAACTCTTGAGTTCTGTGGATGCTCTACAAACACGTTCAAATGAAAGTCTATTTTTCTTTGCTCTGCTTAGGGGTACATAAACCGGTAACGAAGCGTAGAGAGCACAATGAGAATTCATTCAGTGAGTCAAGTTTCAAGCAGCTAGCACAAACCGTGTTTGATTTAGATTTTCAAAAGCATGTATCCCTAGAGTGGAAAATGTAGTAAAACCTAAATATTCAAAGTCGTCCTGCAAAGGAATGCTTCAACCTAGCAGAACAAAATTTGTGCAGCCAAGCGCAACTGGTATACACCTTTTTCCTACCAAGTATCAACAAGATAGGGTGACAAAATATTTGCTGAGGTTTCCGTAATCTCTGAGTTTTTTGGAAGCTCGGTGAATACTTTCCAAAGAAAGTGTGTTTTCCTTGCCTCTGCTTAGGGCTACTTCAACAGGGAACAATGCATAGAGAGTGCACTGAGAACTAGTTGAATGAGTCAAGTTACAAGCACACAGCAAAAACCGTGTTTGATTTAGAGTTCCATATGCATGTATCCCTATAGGGGAAAATGAAGTGAAACCTAAAATTTCAAAGTATTCCTGCAAACCAACTATTCAACCTAGAAGATCTAAATTTGGGCAGCCAAATGCAACCGGTATACTTATCTTTCCTGTCGAGTTAACAACAAGTTAGGGTGAAAAAATATTTGCTGCGATTCCAGGAAACTCAAAGTTCTGTGCAATCACTGCAAATGCTTTCCAATGAAAGTTTCTTTCCCTGACCTCTGCTTAGGGTTACTTCAACAGAAAACAAAGCATAGAGATCGCACTGAGAACTAGTTGAGTGAGTTTCAGTTTCAAGCAGCTAGCATAAACCGTGTTTGATTTATAAGTCCAAATGCATACGTCCCTATAAGGAAAAGTGAAGTGAAAAATAAAAATTCAAAGTGTTCCTGCAAACGAACTTTTCAACCTAGAAGAACGACATTTGGGTAGCTAAGTGCAACTGGTATACTCATCTTTCCTGACAAGGGTCATCAAGATCAGGTGAGTAAATATTTGCAGAGATTCCAGTTCACTTGGAGCTCTGTTGAAGCTCTGTAAATGCTTTCTAAGGAAAGCGTATGTTCCTCGCGTCCACTTAGGACCACTTCAACAGGGAACAAAGCACAGAGAGTACACCAGGAACTAATTGAGTGAGTCAAGCTTCAAGCAGCTAGCACAAACAGTGTTTGATTTAGAGTTCCAAATGAATGTATTCCTATAGGTGAAAATGAAGAGAAACCCCCCAAATGCAATGTCTTCCTGAAAGCACATGCTTCAACTTAGAAGAACGAAATTTTGGCAGGCAAATGCAACTGGTATACTCATCTTTCTTACCTAGGATCAACAAGATCAAGTGAAAAAATATTCGCTGAAATTCCAGTAAACTTGGGAGTTTTGTGGAAGCTCTGCAAACACTTACATAAGAAAGCGTATTTTCCTTGCCTCTGCTTGGGGATACTTCACCGGGGGACAATGCCTAGAGAGTGCACTGAGAACTAATTGAGTGAGCCAAGTTTCAAACAGGTATCACAAACTGTGTTTGATTTAGCATTCCAAATGCATGTATTCACATAGGGAAAAAAGAAGTTAAACCTAAAAATTCAAAGTGTTCCTGCAAAGGAACTCTTCAACATAAGATTACGAAATTTCGGCTTCCAAGTGCAACCCATATACTTATTTTTGCTGCCAAGTTTCAACAAGATCGGGTGAAAAAACATTTGCTGAGAGTCCAGTAAACTCTTGAGTTCTGTGGATGCTCTACAAACACGTTCAAATGAAAGTCTATTTTTCTTTGCTCTGCTTAGGGGTACATAAACCGGTAACGAAGCGTAGAGAGCACAATGAGAATTCATTCAGTGAGTCAAGTTTCAAGCAGCTAGCACAAACCGTGTTTGATTTAGATTTTCAAAAGCATGTATCCCTATAGGGGAAAATGTAGTAAAACCTAAATATTCAAAGTCATCCTGCAAAGGAATGATTGAACCTGGCAGAACAAAATTTGTGCAGCCAAGCACAACTGGTATACACCTCTTTCCTACCAAGTATCAACAAGATAGGGTGACAAAATATTTGCTGAGGTTTCTGTAATCTCTGAGTTTTTTGGAAGCTCGGTGAATACTTTCCAAAGAAAGTGTGTTTTCCTTGCCTCTGCTTAGGGCTACTTCAACAGGGAACAATGCATAGAGAGTGCACTGAGAAGTAGTTGAGTGAGTCAAGTTACAAGCACACATCAAAAACCGTGTTTGATTTAGAGTTCCACATATATGTATCCCTATAGTGGAAAATGAAGTGAAACCTAAAAATTCAAAGTTTTCCTGCAACCGAACGTTTCAATCTAGAAGCACGAGATCTGAACAGCCAAGGACAACTTGTATAGTTATCTCTCCTGTCGAATATCAAGAAGATCGGGTGAAAAAAATACTAGCTGAGAGTCCAGTAAACTCATAGTACTACGGAAGCTCTGCAAACACTGTCAAATTAAAGTGTATTTTCATTGTCTCTGTTTAGAGCTACTTCAACAGGGAACAAAGCATAGAGACCACACTGAGAACTAATCTAGTGTGTCAAGTTGCAAGCCGCTAGCAAAATCCGTGTTTCATTTAGAGTTCCAAATGCATGTATCCCTATAGGGGACAACGAAGTGAAACCTAAAAATTCAAAGTGTTCCTGCAAAGGAACAGTTGAACCTAGAAGAATGAAATTTGGAAAGCCAAGTGCAACTGGTATACCGATCTTTCCTGCCAAGTATCAACAAGAATGGGTGAAAAGTTTTTTTTCTGATATTCTTGTAAACTGAGAGTTCTGTGGGAGCTCTGCAAACGCTTTAAAATGAAAGTGTATTTCCTTGCCTTTGCTTACATCTACTTCAACAGGGAGAAAAGCATAGAGAGCACACTGAGAACTCATTGACTGAGTCAAGTTTCAAGCAGCCAGCGCAAACCATGTTTGATTTACAGTTCCAAATTCATGGATCCCTATAGGGGAAAAGGAATTCAAACCTACAAATAAAGTGTTCCTGAAATTGAATGCTTCAAACTGAAAAACGAAATTTGGGCAGCCAAGAGCAACTGGTATACGCATTTTTCCGGCTAAGTATCAACAAGTTCGGTTGAATAAATATTTGCTGAGATTGCAGTAAACTCAGAGTTCTGTGGAAGCTTTGCAAATGCTTTCAGATGAAAGTGTATGTTCCTTGCCTCTGCTTAGAGCTACTACCACAGGGAACAAAGCATAGAGAGCACACCCAGAACTAATTGAGTGAGTCAAGTTCGAAGAAGCCAGCACAAACCGTGTTTGATATACAGTTCCAAATGCATGTATCCCTATAAGGGAAAAGGAAGTGAAACTTAAAATTCAAAGTGCTCCTGCAAACGAACGCTTCAACCCTGAAGAACAAAATTTGGGCAGCCAAGTGAAACCAGTATACTCATCTTTGCTGCCAAGTATCATCAAGATCGGGTGAAAAAATTTTGCTGAGATTCCAGGAAACTCAAGAGTTCTGTGGAAGCTCTGCAAACACTTTAAAATGAAAGTATATTTTTCTTGCCTCTGATTAGGGCTACTTCATCAGGAAACAAAGCATAGGGAGTGCACTGAGAGCTAACTGAGTGAGTCAAGTTTCATGCAGCTAGTACAAACCGTGTTTGAGATAGAGTTCCAAATGCATGTATCCCTATAGGGGAAAATGAAGTGAAAACTATAATTTCAAAGTATTCCTTGAAACCAAGTATTCAACCTAGAAGTACTTATCTTTCCTGTCGAATTAACAACAAGTTCGGGTGAAAAAATATTTGCTGAGATTCCAGGAAACTCAAAGTTCTGTGGAATCACTGCAAATGCTTTCCAATGAAAGTTACTTTCCCTTGCCTCTGCTTAGGGTTATTTCAACAGAAAACAAAGCATAGAGATGGCACTGAGAACTAGTTGAGTGAGTTTCAGTTTCAAGCAGCTAGCATAAACCGTGTTTGATTTATAAATCCAAATGCATACGTCGCTATAAGGAAAAGTGAAGTGAAACCTAAAAATTCAAAGTGTTCCTGCAAACTAACTTTTCAACCTAGAAGAACGACATTTGGGTAGCGAAGTGCAACTGGTATACTCATCTTTCCTGACAAGGATCATCAACATCAGGTGAGTAAATATTTGCAGAGATTCCATTTAACTTGGAGCTCTGTTGAAGCTCTGTAAATGCTTTCTAAGGAAAGCGTATGTTCCTCGCCTCCACTTAGGACCACTTCAACAGGGAACAAAGCACAGAGAGTACACCAGGAACTAATTGAGTGAGTCAAGCTTCAAGCAGCTAGCACAAACAGTGTTTGATTTAGAGTTCCAAATGCCTGTATTCCTATAGGTTAAAATGAAGAGAAACCCCCCAAATGCAATGTCTTCCTGAAAGCACATGCTTCAACTTAGAAGAACGAAATTTTGGCAGGCAAATGCAACTGGTATACTCATCTTTCTTACCTAGGATCAACAAGATCAATTGAAAAAATATTCGCTGAAATTCCAGTAAACTTGGGAGTTTTGTGGAAGCTCTGCAAACACTTACATAAGAAAGCGTATTTTCCTTGCCTCTGCTTGGGGATACTTCAGCGGGGGACAATGCATAGAGAGTGCACTGAGAACTAATTGAGTGAGCCAAGTTTCAAACAGGTATCACAAACTGTGTTTGATTTAGCATTCCAAATGCATGTATTCACATAGGGAAAAAAGAAGTTAAACCTAAAAATTCAAAGTGTTCCTGCAAAGGAACTCTTCAACATAAGATTACGAAATTTGGGCTGCCAAGTGCAACCCATATACTCATTTTTGCTGCCAAGTTTCAACAAGATCGGGTGAAAAAACATTTGCTGAGAGTCCAGTAAACTCTTGAGTTCTGTGGATGCTCTACAAACACGTTCAAATGAAAGTCTATTTTTCTTTGCTCTGCTTAGGGGTACATAAACTGGTAACGAAGCGTAGAGAGCACAATGAGAATTCATTCAGTGAGTCAAGTTTCAAGCAGCTAGCACAAACCGTGTTTGATTTAGATTTTCAAAAGCATGTATCCCTAGAGTGGAAAATGTAGTAAAACCTAAATATTCAAAGTCGTCCTGCAAAGGAATGCTTCAACCTAGCAGAACAAAATTTGTGCAGCCAAGCGCAACTGGTATACACCTTTTTCCTAACAAGTATCAACAAGATAGGGTGACAAAATATTTGCTGAGGTTTCCGTAATCTCTGAGTTTTTTGGAAGCTCGGTGAATACTTTCCAAAGAAAGTGTGTTTTCCTTGCCTCTGCTTAGGGCTACTTCAACAGGGAACAATGCATAGAGAGTGCACTGAGAACTAGTTGAATGAGTCAAGTTACAAGCACACAGCAAAAACCGTGTTTGATTTAGAGTTCCATATGCATGTATCCCTATAGGGGAAAATGAAGTGAAACCTAAAATTTCAAAGTATTCCTGCAAACCAACTATTCAACCTAGAAGATCTAAATTTGGGCAGCCAAATGCAACCGGTATACTTATCTTTCCTGTCGAGTTAACAACAAGTTAGGGTGAAAAAATATTTGCTGAGATTCCAGGAAACTCAAAGTTCTGTGCAATCACTGCAAATGCTTTCCAATGAAAGTTTCTTTCCCTGACCTCTGCTTAGGGTTACTTCAACAGAAAACAAAGCATAGAGATCGCACTGAGAACTAGTTGAGTGAGTTTCAGTTTCAAGCAGCTAGCATAAACCGTGTTTGATTTATAAGTCCAAATGCATACGTCCCTATAAGGAAAAGTGAAGTGAAAAATAAAAATTCAAAGTGTTCCTGCAAACGAACTTTTCAACCTAGAAGAACGACATTTGGGTAGCTAAGTGCAACTGGTATACTCATCTTTCCTGACAAGGGTCATCAAGATCAGGTGAGTAAATATTTGCAGAGATTCCAGTTCACTTAGAGCTCTGTTGAAGCTCTGTAAATGCTTTCTAAGGAAAGCGTATGTTCCTCGCCTCCACTTAGGACCACTTCAACAGGGAACAAAGCACAGAGAGTACACCAGGAACTAATTGAGTGAGTCAAGCTTCAAGCAGCTAGCACAAACAGTGTTTGATTTAGAGTTCCAAATGCATGTATTCCTATAGGTTAAAATGAAGAGAAACCCCCCAAATGCAATGTCTTCCTGAAAGCACATGCTTCAACTTAGAAGAACGAAATTTTGGCAGGCAAATGCAACTGGTATACTCATCTTTCTTACCTAGGATCAACAAGATCAATTGAAAAAATATTCGCTGAAATTCCAGTAAACTTGGGAGTTTTGTGGAAGCTCTGCAAACACTTACATAAGAAAGCGTATTTTCCTTGCCTCTGCTTGGGGATACTTCAGCGGGGGACAATGCCTAGAGAGTGCACTGAGAACTAATTGAGTGAGCCAAGTTTCAAACAGGTATCACAAACTGTGTTTGATTTAGCATTCCAAATGCATGTATTCACATAGGGAAAAAAGAAGTTAAACCTAAAAATTCAAAGTGTTCCTGCAAAGGAACTCTTCAACATAAGATTACGAAATTTGGGCTGCCAAGTGCAACCCATATACTCATTTTTGCTGCCAAGTTTCAACAAGATCGGGTGAAAAAACATTTGCTGAGAGTCCAGTAAACTCTTGAGTTCTGTGGATGCTCTACAAACACGTTCAAATGAAAGTCTATTTTTCTTTGCTCTGCTTAGGGGTACATAAACCGGTAACGAAGCGTAGAGAGCACAATGAGAATTCATTCAGTGAGTCAAGTTTCAAGCAGCTAGCACAAACCGTGTTTGATTTAGATTTTCAAAAGCATGTATCCCTAGAGTGGAAAATGTAGTAAAACCTAAATATTCAAAGTCGTCCTGCAAAGGAATGCTTCAACCTAGCAGAACAAAATTTGTGCAGCCAAGCGCAACTGGTATACACCTTTTTCCTACCAAGTATCAACAAGATAGGGTGACAAAATATTTGCTGAGGTTTCCGTAATCTCTGAGTTTTTTGGAAGCTCGGTGAATACTTTCCAAAGAAAGTGTGTTTTCCTTGCCTCTGCTTAGGGCTACTTCAACAGGGAACAATGCATAGAGAGTGCACTGAGAACTAGTTGAATGAGTCAAGTTACAAGCACACAGCAAAAACCGTGTTTGATTTAGAGTTCCATATGCATGTATCCCTATAGGGGAAAATGAAGTGAAACCTAAAATTTCAAAGTATTCCTGCAAACCAACTATTCAACCTAGAAGATCTAAATTTGGGCAGCCAAATGCAACCGGTATACTTATCTTTCCTGTCGAGTTAACAACAAGTTAGGGTGAAAAAATATTTGCTGCGATTCCAGGAAACTCAAAGTTCTGTGCAATCACTGCAAATGCTTTCCAATGAAAGTTTCTTTCCCTGACCTCTGCTTAGGGTTACTTCAACAGAAAACAAAGCATAGAGATCGCACTGAGAACTAGTTGAGTGAGTTTCAGTTTCAAGCAGCTAGCATAAACCGTGTTTGATTTATAAGTCCAAATGCATACGTCCCTATAAGGAAAAGTGAAGTGAAAAATAAAAATTCAAAGTGTTCCTGCAAACGAACTTTTCAACCTAGAAGAACGACATTTGGGTAGCTAAGTGCAACTGGTATACTCATCTTTCCTGACAAGGGTCATCAAGATCAGGTGAGTAAATATTTGCAGAGATTCCAGTTCACTTGGAGCTCTGTTGAAGCTCTGTAAATGCTTTCTAAGGAAAGCGTATGTTCCTCGCGTCCACTTAGGACCACTTCAACAGGGAACAAAGCACAGAGAGTACACCAGGAACTAATTGAGTGAGTCAAGCTTCAAGCAGCTAGCACAAACAGTGTTTGATTTAGAGTTCCAAATGAATGTATTCCTATAGGTGAAAATGAAGAGAAACCCCCCAAATGCAATGTCTTCCTGAAAGCACATGCTTCAACTTAGAAGAACGAAATTTTGGCAGGCAAATGCAACTGGTATACTCATCTTTCTTACCTAGGATCAACAAGATCAAGTGAAAAAATATTCGCTGAAATTCCAGTAAACTTGGGAGTTTTGTGGAAGCTCTGCAAACACTTACATAAGAAAGCGTATTTTCCTTGCCTCTGCTTGGGGATACTTCACCGGGGGACAATGCCTAGAGAGTGCACTGAGAACTAATTGAGTGAGCCAAGTTTCAAACAGGTATCACAAACTGTGTTTGATTTAGCATTCCAAATGCATGTATTCACATAGGGAAAAAAGAAGTTAAACCTAAAAATTCAAAGTGTTCCTGCAAAGGAACTCTTCAACATAAGATTACGAAATTTCGGCTTCCAAGTGCAACCCATATACTTATTTTTGCTGCCAAGTTTCAACAAGATCGGGTGAAAAAACATTTGCTGAGAGTCCAGTAAACTCTTGAGTTCTGTGGATGCTCTACAAACACGTTCAAATGAAAGTCTATTTTTCTTTGCTCTGCTTAGGGGTACATAAACCGGTAACGAAGCGTAGAGAGCACAATGAGAATTCATTCAGTGAGTCAAGTTTCAAGCAGCTAGCACAAACCGTGTTTGATTTAGATTTTCAAAAGCATGTATCCCTATAGGGGAAAATGTAGTAAAACCTAAATATTCAAAGTCATCCTGCAAAGGAATGATTGAACCTGGCAGAACAAAATTTGTGCAGCCAAGCACAACTGGTATACACCTCTTTCCTACCAAGTATCAACAAGATAGGGTGACAAAATATTTGCTGAGGTTTCTGTAATCTCTGAGTTTTTTGGAAGCTCGGTGAATACTTTCCAAAGAAAGTGTGTTTTCCTTGCCTCTGCTTAGGGCTACTTCAACAGGGAACAATGCATAGAGAGTGCACTGAGAAGTAGTTGAGTGAGTCAAGTTACAAGCACACATCAAAAACCGTGTTTGATTTAGAGTTCCACATATATGTATCCCTATAGTGGAAAATGAAGTGAAACCTAAAAATTCAAAGTTTTCCTGCAACCGAACGTTTCAATCTAGAAGCACGAGATCTGAACAGCCAAGGACAACTTGTATAGTTATCTCTCCTGTCGAATATCAAGAAGATCGGGTGAAAAAAATACTAGCTGAGAGTCCAGTAAACTCATAGTACTACGGAAGCTCTGCAAACACTGTCAAATTAAAGTGTATTTTCATTGTCTCTGTTTAGAGCTACTTCAACAGGGAACAAAGCATAGAGACCACACTGAGAACTAATCTAGTGTGTCAAGTTGCAAGCCGCTAGCAAAATCCGTGTTTCATTTAGAGTTCCAAATGCATGTATCCCTATAGGGGACAACGAAGTGAAACCTAAAAATTCAAAGTGTTCCTGCAAAGGAACAGTTGAACCTAGAAGAATGAAATTTGGAAAGCCAAGTGCAACTGGTATACCGATCTTTCCTGCCAAGTATCAACAAGAATGGGTGAAAAGTTTTTTTTCTGATATTCTTGTAAACTGAGAGTTCTGTGGGAGCTCTGCAAACGCTTTAAAATGAAAGTGTATTTCCTTGCCTTTGCTTACATCTACTTCAACAGGGAGAAAAGCATAGAGAGCACACTGAGAACTCATTGACTGAGTCAAGTTTCAAGCAGCCAGCGCAAACCATGTTTGATTTACAGTTCCAAATTCATGGATCCCTATAGGGGAAAAGGAATTCAAACCTACAAATAAAGTGTTCCTGAAATTGAATGCTTCAAACTGAAAAACGAAATTTGGGCAGCCAAGAGCAACTGGTATACGCATTTTTCCGGCTAAGTATCAACAAGTTCGGTTGAATAAATATTTGCTGAGATTGCAGTAAACTCAGAGTTCTGTGGAAGCTTTGCAAATGCTTTCAGATGAAAGTGTATGTTCCTTGCCTCTGCTTAGAGCTACTACCACAGGGAACAAAGCATAGAGAGCACACCCAGAACTAATTGAGTGAGTCAAGTTCGAAGAAGCCAGCACAAACCGTGTTTGATATACAGTTCCAAATGCATGTATCCCTATAAGGGAAAAGGAAGTGAAACTTAAAATTCAAAGTGCTCCTGCAAACGAACGCTTCAACCCTGAAGAACGAAATTTGGGCAGCCAAGTGAAACGAGTATACTCATCTTTGCTCCCAAGTATCATCAAGATCGGGTGAAAAAATTTTGCTGAGATTCCAGGAAACTCAAGAGTTCTGTGGAAGCTCTGCAAACACTTTAAAATGAAAGTATATTTTTCTTGCCTCTGATTAGGGCTACTTCATCAGGAAACAAAGCATAGGGAGTGCACTGAGAGCTAACTGAGTGAGTCAAGTTTCATGCAGCTAGTACAAACCGTGTTTGAGATAGAGTTCCAAATGCATGTATCCCTATAGGGAAAAATGAAGTGAAAACTAAAATTTCAAAGTATTCCTTGAAACCAAGTATTCAACCTAGAAGACCTAAATTTGGTCAGCCAAATGCAACCGGTATACTTATCTTTCCTGTCGAGTTAACAACAAGTTAGGGTGAAAAAATATTTGCTGAGATTCCAGGAAACTCAAAGTTCTGTGGCATAACTGCAAATGCATTCCAATGAAAGTTTCTTTCCCTTGCCTCTGCTTAGGGTTACTTCAACAGAAAACAAAGCATAGAGATGGCACGGAGAACTAGTTGAGTGAGTTTCAGTTTCAAGCAGCTAGCATAAACCGTGTTTGATTTATAAGTCCAAATGCATATGTCGCTATAAGGAAAAGTGAAGTGAAAACTAAAAATTCAAAGTGTTCCTGCAAAGAACTTTTCAACCTAGAAGATCGACATTTGGGTAGCTAAGTGCAACTGGTATACTCATCTTTCCTGACAAGGATCATCAAGTTCAGGTGAGTAAATATTTGCAGAGATTCCAGTTAACTTGGAGCTCTGTTGAAGCTCTGTAAATGCTTTCTAAGGAAAGTGTATGTTCCTCGCCTCCACTTAGGACCACTTCAACAGGGAACAAAGCACAGAGAGTACACCAGGAACTAATTGAGTGAGTCAAGCTTCAAGCAGCTAGCACAAACACTGTTTGATTTAGAGTTCCAAATGCATGTATTACTATAGGTTAAAATGAAGAGAAAACCCCAAAATGCAATGTCTTCCAAAAAGCACATGCTTCAACTTAGAAGAATGAAGTATTGGCAGGCAAATGCAACTGGTATACTCATCTTTCTTACCTAGGATCAACAAGATCAAGTGAAAAAATATTCCCTGAAATTCCAGTAAACTTGGGAGTTTTGTGGAAGCTCTGCAAACACTTGCAAAAGAAAGCGTATTTTCCTTGCCTCTGCTTGGGGATACTTCATTGGGGGACAATGCATAGAGTGCACTGAGAACTAATTGAGTGACTCAAGTTTCAAACAGGTGTCACAAACTGTGTTTGATTTAGCATTCCAAATGCATGTATTCATATAGGGAAAAAAGAAGTTAAACCTAAAAATTCAAAGTGTTCCTGCAAAGAACTCTTCAACATAAGATTAAGAAATTTGGGCTGCCAAGTGCAACCCATATACTCATTTTTGCTGCCAAGTATCAACAAGATCGGGTGAAAAAACATTTGCTGAGAGTCCAATAAACTCTTGAGTTCTGTGGATGCTCTACAAACACTTTCAAATGAAAGTCTATTTTTCTTTGCTCTGCTTAGGGGTACATAAACTCGTAAAAAAGTGTAGAGAGCACAATGAGAATTCATTCAGTGAGTCAAGTTTCAAGCAGCTAGCACAAACCATGTTTGATTTAGATTTTCAAAAGCATGTATCCCTATAGGGGAAAATGTAGTAAAACCTAAATATTCAAAGTCATCCTGCAAAGGAATGATTGAACCTGGCAGAACAAAATTTGTGCAGCCAAGCACAACTGGTATACACCTCTTTCCTACCAAGTATCAACAAGATAGGGTGACAAAATATTTGCTGAGGTTTCTGTAATCTCTGAGTTTTTTGGAAGCTCGGTGAATACTTTCCAAAGAAAGTGTGTTTTCCTTGCCTCTGCTTAGGGCTACTTCAACAGGGAACAATGCATAGAGAGTGCACTGAGAAGTAGTTGAGTGAGTCAAGTTACAAGCACACATCAAAAACCGTGTTTGATTTAGAGTTCCACATATATGTATCCCTATAGTGGAAAATGAAGTGAAACCTAAAAATTCAAAGTTTTCCTGCAAACGAACGTTTCAATCTAGAAGCACGAGATCTGAACAGCCAAGGACAACTTGTATAGTTATCTCTCCTGTCGAATATCAAGAAGATCGGGTGAAAAAAATACTAGCTGAGAGTCCAGTAAACTCATAGTACTACGGAAGCTCTGCAAACACTGTCAAATTAAAGTGTATTTTCATTGTCTCTGTTTAGAGCTACTTCAACAGGGAACAAAGCATAGAGACCACACTGAGAACTAATCTAGTGTGTCAAGTTGCAAGCCGCTAGCAAAATCCGTGTTTCATTTAGAGTTCCAAATGCATGTATCCCTATAGGGGACAACGAAGTGAAACCTAAAAATTCAAAGTGTTCCTGCAAAGGAACAGTTGAACCTAGAAGAATGAAATTTGGAAAGCCAAGTGCAACTGGTATACCGATCTTTCCTGCCAAGTATCAACAAGAATGGGTGAAAAGTTTTTTTTTCTGATATTCTTGTAAACTGAGAGTTCTGTGGGAGCTCTGCAAACGCTTTAAAATGAAAGTGTATTTCCTTGCCTTTGCTTACATCTACTTCAACAGGGAGAAAAGCATAGAGAGCACACTGAGAACTCATTGACTGAGTCAAGTTTCAAGCAGCCAGCGCAAACCATGTTTGATGTACAGTTCCAAATTCATGGATCCCTATAGGGGAAAAGGAATTCAAACCTACAAATAAAGTGTTCCTGAAATTGAATGCTTCAAACTGAAAAACGAAATTTGGGCAGCCAAGAGCAACTGGTATACGCATTTTTCCGGCTAAGTATCAACAAGTTCGGTTGAATAAATATTTGCTGAGATTGCAGTAAACTCAGAGTTCTGTGGAAGCTTTGCAAATGCTTTCAGATGAAAGTGTATGTTCCTTGCCTCTGCTTAGAGCTACTACCACAGGGAACAAAGCATAGAGAGCACACCCAGAACTAATTGAGTGAGTCAAGTTCGAAGAAGCCAGCACAAACCGTGTTTGATATACAGTTCCAAATGCATGTATCCCTATAAGGGAAAAGGAAGTGAAACTTAAAATTCAAAGTGCTCCTGCAAACGAACGCTTCAACCCTGAAGAACGAAATTTGGGCAGCCAAGTGAAACCAGTATACTCATCTTTGCTCCCAAGTATCATCAAGATCGGGTGAAAAAATTTTGCTGAGATTCCAGGAAACTCAAGAGTTCTGTGGAAGCTCTGCAAACACTTTAAAATGAAAGTATATTTTTCTTGCCTCTGATTAGGGCTACTTCATCAGGAAACAAAGCATAGGGAGTGCACTGAGAGCTAACTGAGTGAGTCAAGTTTCATGCAGCTAGTACAAACCGTGTTTGAGATAGAGTTCCAAATGCATGTATCCCTATAGGGGAAAATGAAGTGAAAACTAAAATTTCAAAGTATTCCTTGAAACCAAGTATTCAACCTAGAAGTACTTATCTTTCCTGTCGAATTAACAACAAGTTCGGGTGAAAAAATATTTGCTGAGATTCCAGGAAACTCAAAGTTCTGAATCACTGCAAATGGCTTTCCGGAATGAAAGTTACTTTCCCTTGCCTCTGCTTAGGGTTATTTCAACAGAAAACAAAGCATAGAGATGGCACTGAGAACTAGTTGAGTGAGTTTCAGTTTCAAGCAGCTAGCATAAACCGTGTTTGATTTATAAATCCAAATGCATACGTCGCTATAAGGAAAAGTGAAGTGAAACCTAAAAATTCAAAGTGTTCCTGCAAACTAACTTTTCAACCTAGAAGAACGACATTTGGGTAGCGAAGTGCAACTGGTATACTCATCTTTCCTGACAAGGATCATCAACATCAGGTGAGTAAATATTTGCAGAGATTCCATTTAACTTGGAGCTCTGTTGAAGCTCTGTAAATGCTTTCTAAGGAAAGCGTATGTTCCTCGCCTCCACTTAGGACCACTTCAACAGGGAACAAAGCACAGAGAGTACACCAGGAACTAATTGAGTGAGTCAAGCTTCAAGCAGCTAGCACAAACAGTGTTTGATTTAGAGTTCCAAATGCCTGTATTCCTATAGGTTAAAATGAAGAGAAACCCCCCAAATGCAATGTCTTCCTGAAAGCACATGCTTCAACTTAGAAGAACGAAATTTTGGCAGGCAAATGCAACTGGTATACTCATCTTTCTTACCTAGGATCAACAAGATCAATTGAAAAAATATTCGCTGAAATTCCAGTAAACTTGGGAGTTTTGTGGAAGCTCTGCAAACACTTACATAAGAAAGCGTATTTTCCTTGCCTCTGCTTGGGGATACTTCAGCGGGGGACAATGCCTAGAGAGTGCACTGAGAACTAATTGAGTGAGCCAAGTTTCAAACAGGTATCACAAACTGTGTTTGATTTAGCATTCCAAATGCATGTATTCACATAGGGAAAAAAGAAGTTAAACCTAAAAATTCAAAGTGTTCCTGCAAAGGAACTCTTCAACATAAGATTACGAAATTTGGGCTGCCAAGTGCAACCCATATACTCATTTTTGCTGCCAAGTTTCAACAAGATCGGGTGAAAAAACATTTGCTGAGAGTCCAGTAAACTCTTGAGTTCTGTGGATGCTCTACAAACACGTTCAAATGAAAGTCTATTTTTCTTTGCTCTGCTTAGGGGTACATAAACCGGTAATGAAGCGTAGAGAGCACAATGAGAATTCATTCAGTGAGTCAAGTTTCAAGCACCTAGCACAAACCGTGTTTGATTTAGATTTTCAAAAGCATGTATCCCTAGAGGGGAAAATGTAGTAAAACCTAAATATTCAAAGTCGTCCTGCAAAGGAATGCTTCAACCTAGCAGAACAAAATTTGTGCAGCCAAGCGCAACTGGTATACACCTTTTTCCTACCAAGTATCAACAAGATAGGGTGACAAAATATTTGCTGAGGTTTCCGTAATCTCTGAGTTTTTTGGAAGCTCGGTGAATACTTTCCAAAGAAAGTGTGTTTTCCTTGCCTCTGCTTAGGGCTACTTCAACAGGGAACAATGCATAGAGAGTGCACTGAGAACTAGTTGAATGAGTCAAGTTACAAGCACACAGCAAAAACCGTGTTTGATTTAGAGTTCCATATGCATGTATCCCTATAGGGGAAAATGAAGTGAAACCTAAAATTTCAAAGTATTCCTGCAAACCAACTATTCAACCTAGAAGATCTAAATTTGGGCAGCCAAATGCAACCGGTATACTTATCTTTCCTGTCGAGTTAACAACAAGTTAGGGTGAAAAAATATTTGCTGAGATTCCAGGAAACTCAAAGTTCTGTGCAATCACTGCAAATGCTTTCCAATGAAAGTTTCTTTCCCTGACCTCTGCTTAGGGTTACTTCAACAGAAAACAAAGCATAGAGATCGCACTGAGAACTAGTTGAGTGAGTTTCAGTTTCAAGCAGCTAGCATAAACCGTGTTTGATTTATAAGTCCAAATGCATACGTCCCTATAAGGAAAAGTGAAGTGAAAAATAAAAATTCAAAGTGTTCCTGCAAACGAACTTTTCAACCTAGAAGAACGACATTTGGGTAGCTAAGTGCAACTGGTATACTCATCTTTCCTGACAAGGGTCATCAAGATCAGGTGAGTAAATATTTGCAGAGATTCCAGTTCACTTGGAGCTCTGTTGAAGCTCTGTAAATGCTTTCTAAGGAAAGCGTATGTTCCTCGCGTCCACTTAGGACCACTTCAACAGGGAACAAAGCACAGAGAGTACACCAGGAACTAATTGAGTGAGTCAAGCTTCAAGCAGCTAGCACAAACAGTGTTTGATTTAGAGTTCCAAATGAATGTATTCCTATAGGTGAAAATGAAGAGAAACCCCCCAAATGCAATGTCTTCCTGAAAGCACATGCTTCAACTTAGAAGAACGAAATTTTGGCAGGCAAATGCAACTGGTATACTCATCTTTCTTACCTAGGATCAACAAGATCAAGTGAAAAAATATTCGCTGAAATTCCAGTAAACTTGGGAGTTTTGTGGAAGCTCTGCAAACACTTACATAAGAAAGCGTATTTTCCTTGCCTCTGCTTGGGGATACTTCAGCGGGGGACAATGCATAGAGAGTGCACTGAGAACTAATTGAGTGAGCCAAGTTTCAAACAGGTATCACAAACTGTGTTTGATTTAGCATTCCAAATGCATGTATTCACATAGGGAAAAAAGAAGTTAAACCTAAAAATTCAAAGTGTTCCTGCAAAGGAACTCTTCAACATAAGATTACGAAATTTGGGCTTCCAAGTGCAACCCATATACTTATTTTTGCTGCCAAGTTTCAACAAGATCGGGTGAAAAAACATTTGCTGAGAGTCCAGTAAACTCTTGAGTTCTGTGGATGCTCTACAAACACGTTCAAATGAAAGTCTATTTTTCTTTGCTCTGCTTAGGGGTACATAAACCGGTAACGAAGCGTAGAGAGCACAATGAGAATTCATTCAGTGAGTCAAGTTTCAAGCAGCTAGCACAAACCGTGTTTGATTTAGATTTTCAAAAGCATGTATCCCTAGAGGGGAAAATGTAGTAAAACCTAAATATTCAAAGTCGTCCTGCAAAGGAATGCTTCAACCTAGCATAACAAAATTTGTGCAGCCAAGCGCAACTGGTATACACCTTTTTCCTTCCAAGTATCAACAAGATAGGGTGACAAAATATTTGCTGAGGTTTCCGTAATCTCTGAGTTTTTTGGAAGCTCGGTGAATACTTTCCAAAGAAAGTGTGTTTTCCTTGCCTCTGCTTAGGGCTACTTCAACAGGGAACAATGCATAGAGAGTGCACTGAGAACTAGTTGAATGAGTCAAGTTACAAGCACACAGCAAAAACCGTGTTTGATTTAGAGTTCCATATGCATGTATCCCTATAGGGGAAAATGAAGTGAAACCTAAAATTTCAAAGTATTCCTGCAAACCAACTATTCAACCTAGAAGATCTAAATTTGGGCAGCCAAATGCAACCGGTCTACTTATCTTTCCTGTCGAGTTAACAACAAGTTAGGGTGAAAAAATATTTGCTGAGATTCCAGGAAACTCAAAGTTCTGTGCAATCACTGCAAATGCTTTCCAATGAAAGTTTCTTTCCCTGACCTCTGCTTAGGGTTACTTCAACAGAAAACAAAGCATAGAGATCGCACTGAGAACTAGTTGAGTGAGTTTCAGTTTCAAGCAGCTAGCATAAACCGTGTTTGATTTATAAGTCCAAATGCATACGTCCCTATAAGGAAAAGTGAAGTGAAAAATAAAAATTCAAAGTGTTCCTGCAAACGAACTTTTCAACCTAGAAGAACGACATTTGGGTAGCTAAGTGCAACTGGTATACTCATCTTTCCTGACAAGGGTCATCAAGATCAGGTGAGTAAATATTTGCAGAGATTCCAGTTCACTTAGAGCTCTGTTGAAGCTCTGTAAATGCTTTCTAAGGAAAGCGTATGTTCCTCGCCTCCACTTAGGACCACTTCAACAGGGAACAAAGCACAGAGAGTACACCAGGAACTAATTGAGTGAGTCAAGCTTCAAGCAGCTAGCACAAACAGTGTTTGATTGAGAGTTCCAAATGCATGTATTCCTATAGGTTAAAATGAAGAGAAACCCCCCAAATGCAATGTCTTCCTGAAAGCACATGCTTCAACTTAGAAGAACGAAATTTTGGCAGGCAAATGCAACTGGTATACTCATCTTTCTTACCTAGGATCAACAAGATCAAGTGAAAAAATATTCGCTGAAATTCCAGTAAACTTGGGAGTTTTGTGGAAGCTCTGCAAACACTTACATAAGAAAGAGTATTTTCCTTGCCTCTGCTTGGGGATACTTCAGCGGGGGACAATGCCTAGAGAGTGCACTGAGAACTAATTGAGTGAACCAAGTTTCAAACGGTTATCACAAACTGTGTTTGATTTAGCATTCCAAATGCATGTATTCACATAGGGAAAAAAGAAGTTAAACCTAAAAATTCAAAGTGTTCCTGCAAAGGAACTCTTCAACATAAGATTACGAAATTTGGGCTGCCAAGTGCAACCCATATACTCATTTTTGCTGCCAAGTTTCAACAAGATCGGGTGAAAAAACATTTGCTGAGAGTCCAGTAAACTCTTGAGTTCTGTGGATGCTCTACAAACACGTTCAAATGAAAGTCTATTTTTCTTTGCTCTGCTTAGGGGTACATAAACCGGTAACGAAGCGTAGAGAGCACAATGAGAATTCATTCAGTGAGTCAAGTTTCAAGCAGCTAGCACAAACCGTGTTTGATTTAGATTTTCAAAAGCATGTATCCCTAGAGTGGAAAATGTAGTAAAACCTAAATATTCAAAGTCGTCCTGCAAAGGAATGCTTCAACCTAGCAGAACAAAATTTGTGCAGCCAAGCGCAATTGGTATACACCTTTTTCCTAACAAGTATCAACAAGATAGGGTGACAAAATATTTGCTGAGGTTTCCGTAATCTCTGAGTTTTTTGGAAGCTCGGTGAATACTTTCCAAAGAAAGTGTGTTTTCCTTGCCTCTGCTTAGGGCTACTTCAACAGGGAACAATGCATAGAGAGTGCACTGAGAACTAGTTGAATGAGTCAAGTTACAAGCACACAGCAAAAACCGTGTTTGATTTAGAGTTCCATATGCATGTATCCCTATAGGGGAAAATGAAGTGAAACCTAAAATTTCAAAGTATTCCTGCAAACCAACTATTCAACCTAGAAGATCTAAATTTGGGCAGCCAAATGAACCGGTATACTTATCTTTCCTGTCGAGTTAACAACAAGTTAGGGTGAAAAAATATTTGCTGAGATTCCAGGAAACTCAAAGTTCTGTGCAATCACTGCAAATGCTTTCCAATGAAAGTTTCTTTCCCTGACCTCTGCTTAGGGTTACTTCAACAGAAAACAAAGCATAGAGATCGCACTGAGAACTAGTTGAGTGAGTTTCAGTTTCAAGCAGCTAGCATAAACCGTGTTTGATTTATAAGTCCAAATGCATACGTCCCTATAAGGAAAAGTGAAGTGAAAAATAAAAATTCAAAGTGTTCCTGCAAACGAACTTTTCAACCTAGAAGAACGACATTTGGGTAGCTAAGTGCAACTGGTATACTCATCTTTCCTGACAAGGGTCATCAAGATCAGGTGAGTAAATATTTGCAGAGATTCCAGTTCACTTAGAGCTCTGTTGAAGCTCTGTAAATGCTTTCTAAGGAAAGCGTATGTTCCTCGCCTCCACTTAGGACCACTTCAACAGGGAACAAAGCACAGAGAGTACACCAGGAACTAATTGAGTGAGTCAAGCTTCAAGCAGCTAGCACAAACAGTGTTTGATTTAGAGTTCCAAATGCATGTATTCCTATAGGTTAAAATGAAGAGAAACCCCCCAAATGCAATGTCTTCCTGAAAGCACATGCTTCAACTTAGAAGAACGAAATTTTGGCAGGCAAATGCAACTGGTATACTCATCTTTCTTACCTAGGATCAACAAGATCAAGTGAAAAAATATTCGCTGAAATTCCAGTAAACTTGGGAGTTTTGTGGAAGCTCTGCAAACACTTACATAAGAAAGCGTATTTTCCTTGCCTCTGCTTGGGGATACTTCAGCGGGGGACAATGCCTAGAGAGTGCACTGAGAACTAATTGAGTGAGCCAAGTTTCAAACAGGTATCACAAACTGTGTTTGATTTAGCATTCCAAATGCATGTATTCACATAGGGAAAAAAGAAGTTAAACCTAAAAATTCAAAGTGTTCCTGCAAAGGAACTCTTCAACATAAGATTACGAAATTTGGGCTGCCAAGTGCAACCCATATACTCATTTTTGCTGCCAAGTTTCAACAAGATCGGGTGAAAAAACATTTGCTGAGAGTCCAGTAAACTCTTGAGTTCTGTGGATGCTCTACAAACACGTTCAAATGAAAGTCTATTTTTCTTTGCTCTGCTTAGGGGTACATAAACCGGTAACGAAGCGTAGAGAGCACAATGAGAATTCATTCAGTGAGTCAAGTTTCAAGCAGCTAGCACAAACCGTGTTTGATTTAGATTTTCAAAAGCATGTATCCCTAGAGTGGAAAATGTAGTAAAACCTAAATATTCAAAGTCATCCTGCAAAGGAATGCTTCAACCTAGCAGAACAAAATTTGTGCAGCCAAGCGCAACTGGTATACACCTTTTTCCTACCAAGTATCAACAAGATAGGGTGACAAAATATTTGCTGAGGTTTCCGTAATCTCTGAGTTTTTTGGAAGCTCGGTGAATACTTTCCAAAGAAAGTGTGTTTTCCTTGCCTCTGCTTAGGGCTACTTCAACAGGGAACAATGCATAGAGAGTGCACTGAGAACTAGTTGAATGAGTCAAGTTACAAGCACACAGCAAAAACCGTGTTTGATTTAGAGTTCCATATGCATGTATCCCTATAGGGGAAAATGAAGTGAAACCTAAAATTTCAAAGTATTCCTGCAAACCAACTATTCAACCTAGAAGATCTAAATTTGGGCAGCCAAATGCAACCGGTATACTTATCTATCCTGTCGAGTTAACAACAAGTTAGGGTGAAAAATATTTGCTGCGATTCCAGGAAACTCAAAGTTCTGTGCAATCACTGCAAATGCTTTCCAATGAAAGTTTCTTTCCCTGACCTCTGCTTAGGGTTACTTCAACAGAAAACAAAGCATAGAGATCGCACTGAGAACTAGTTGAGTGAGTTTCAGTTTCAAGCAGCTAGCATAAACCGTGTTTGATTTATAAGTCCAAATGCATACGTCCCTATAAGGAAAAGTGAAGTGAAAAATAAAAATTCAAAGTGTTCCTGCAAACGAACTTTTCAACCTAGAAGAACGACATTTGGGTAGCTAAGTGCAACTGGTATACTCATCTTTCCTGACAAGGGTCATCAAGATCAGGTGAGTAAATATTTGCAGAGATTCCAGTTCACTTAGAGCTCTGTTGAAGCTCTGTAAATGCTTTCTAAGGAAAGCGTATGTTCCTCGCCTCCACTTAGGACCACTTCAACAGGGAACAAAGCACAGAGAGTACACCAGGAACTAATTGAGTGAGTCAAGCTTCAAGCAGCTAGCACAAACAGTGTTTGATTTAGAGTTCCAAATGCATGTATTCCTATAGGTTAAAATGAAGAGAAACCCCCCAAATGCAATGTCTTCCTGAAAGCACATGCTTCAACTTAGAAGAACGAAATTTTGGCAGGCAAATGCAACTGGTATACTCATCTTTCTTACCTAGGATCAACAAGATCAAGTGAAAAAATATTCGCTGAAATTCCAGTAAACTTGGGAGTTTTGTGGAAGCTCTGCAAACACTTACATAAGAAAGCGTATTTTCCTTGCCTCTGCTTGGGGATACTTCAGCGGGGGACAATGCCTAGAGAGTGCACTGAGAACTAATTGAGTGAGCCAAGTTTCAAACAGGTATCACAAACTGTGTTTGATTTAGCATTCCAAATGCATGTATTCACATAGGGAAAAAAGAAGTTAAACCTAAAAATTCAAAGTGTTCCTGCAAAGGAACTCTTCAACATAAGATTACGAAATTTGGGCTGCCAAGTGCAACCCATATACTCATTTTTGCTGCCAAGTTTCAACAAGATCGGGTGAAAAAACATTTGCTGAGAGTCCAGTAAACTCTTGAGTTCTGTGGATGCTCTACAAACACGTTCAAATGAAAGTCTATTTTTCTTTGCTCTGCTTAGGGGTACATAAACCGGTAACGAAGCGTAGAGAGCACAATGAGAATTCATTCAGTGAGTCAAGTTTCAAGCAGCTAGCACAAACCGTGTTTGATTTAGATTTTCAAAAGCATGTATCCCTAGAGTGGAAAATGTAGTAAAACCTAAATATTCAAAGTCGTCCTGCAAAGGAATGCTTCAACCTAGCAGAACAAAATTTGTGCAGCCAAGCGCAACTGGTATACACCTTTTTCCTACCAAGTATCAACAAGATAGGGTGACAAAATATTTGCTGAGGTTTCCGTAATCTCTGAGTTTTTTGGAAGCTCGGTGAATACTTTCCAAAGAAAGTGTGTTTTCCTTGCCTCTGCTTAGGGCTACTTCAACAGGGAACAATGCATAGAGAGTGCACTGAGAACTAGTTGAATGAGTCAAGTTACAAGCACACAGCAAAAACCGTGTTTGATTTAGAGTTCCATATGCATGTATCCCTATAGGGGAAAATGAAGTGAAACCTAAAATTTCAAAGTATTCCTGCAAACCAACTATTCAACCTAGAAGATCTAAATTTGGGCAGCCAAATGCAACCGGTATACTTATCTTTCCTGTCGAGTTAACAACAAGTTAGGGTGAAAAAATATTTGCTGCGATTCCAGGAAACTCAAAGTTCTGTGCAATCACTGCAAATGCTTTCCAATGAAAGTTTCTTTCCCTGACCTCTGCTTAGGGTTACTTCAACAGAAAACAAAGCATAGAGATCGCACTGAGAACTAGTTGAGTGAGTTTCAGTTTCAAGCAGCTAGCATAAACCGTGTTTGATTTATAAGTCCAAATGCATACGTCCCTATAAGGAAAAGTGAAGTGAAAAATAAAAATTCAAAGTGTTCCTGCAAACGAACTTTTCAACCTAGAAGAACGACATTTGGGTAGCTAAGTGCAACTGGTATACTCATCTTTCCTGACAAGGGTCATCAAGATCAGGTGAGTAAATATTTGCAGAGATTCCAGTCCACTTGGAGCTCTGTTGAAGCTCTGTAAATGCTTTCTAAGGAAAGCGTATGTTCCTCGCGTCCACTTAGGACCACTTCAACAGGGAACAAAGCACAGAGAGTACACCAGGAACTAATTGAGTGAGTCAAGCTTCAAGCAGCTAGCACAAACAGTGTTTGATTTAGAGTTCCAAATGTATGTATTCCTATAGGTGAAAATGAAGAGAAACCCCCCAAATGCAATGTCTTCCTGAAAGCACATGCTTCAACTTAGAAGAACGAAATTTTGGCAGGCAAATGCAACTGGTATACTCATCTTTCTTACCTAGGATCAACAAGATCAAGTGAAAAAATATTCGCTGAAATTCCAGTAAACTTGGGAGTTTTGTGGAAGCTCTGCAAACACTTACATAAGAAAGCGTATTTTCCTTGCCTCTGCTTGGGGATACTTCACCGGGGGACAATGCCTAGAGAGTGCACTGAGAACTAATTGAGTGAGCCAAGTTTCAAACAGGTATCACAAACTGTGTTTGATTTAGCATTCCAAATGCATGTATTCACATAGGGAAAAAAGAAGTTAAACCTAAAAATTCAAAGTGTTCCTGCAAAGGAACTCTTCAACATAAGATTACGAAATTTCGGCTTCCAAGTGCAACCCATATACTTATTTTTGCTGCCAAGTTTCAACAAGATCGGGTGAAAAAACATTTGCTGAGAGTCCAGTAAACTCTTGAGTTCTGTGGATGCTCTACAAACACGTTCAAATGAAAGTCTATTTTTCTTTGCTCTGCTTAGGGGTACATAAACCGGTAACGAAGCGTAGAGAGCACAATGAGAATTCATTCAGTGAGTCAAGTTTCAAGCAGCTAGCACAAACCGTGTTTGATTTAGATTTTCAAAAGCATGTATCCCTATAGGGGAAAATGTAGTAAAACCTAAATATTCAAAGTCATCCTGCAAAGGAATGATTGAACCTGGCAGAACAAAATTTGTGCAGCCAAGCACAACTGGTATACACCTCTTTCCTACCAAGTATCAACAAGATAGGGTGACAAAATATTTGCTGAGGTTTCTGTAATCTCTGAGTTTTTTGGAAGCTCGGTGAATACTTTCCAAAGAAAGTGTGTTTTCCTTGCCTCTGCTTAGGGCTACTTCAACAGGGAACAATGCATAGAGAGTGCACTGAGAAGTAGTTGAGTGAGTCAAGTTACAAGCACACATCAAAAACCGTGTTTGATTTAGAGTTCCACATATATGTATCCCTATAGTGGAAAATGAAGTGAAACCTAAAAATTCAAAGTTTTCCTGCAACCGAACGTTTCAATCTAGAAGCACGAGATCTGAACAGCCAAGGACAACTTGTATAGTTATCTCTCCTGTCGAATATCAAGAAGATCGGGTGAAAAAAATACTAGCTGAGAGTCCAGTAAACTCATAGTACTACGGAAGCTCTGCAAACACTGTCAAATTAAAGTGTATTTTCATTGTCTCTGTTTAGAGCTACTTCAACAGGGAACAAAGCATAGAGACCACACTGAGAACTAATCTAGTGTGTCAAGTTGCAAGCCGCTAGCAAAATCCGTGTTTCATTTAGAGTTCCAAATGCATGTATCCCTATAGGGGACAACGAAGTGAAACCTAAAAATTCAAAGTGTTCCTGCAAAGGAACAGTTGAACCTAGAAGAATGAAATTTGGAAAGCCAAGTGCAACTGGTATACCGATCTTTCCTGCCAAGTATCAACAAGAATGGGTGAAAAGTTTTTTTTCTGATATTCTTGTAAACTGAGAGTTCTGTGGGAGCTCTGCAAACGCTTTAAAATGAAAGTGTATTTCCTTGCCTTTGCTTACATCTACTTCAACAGGGAGAAAAGCATAGAGAGCACACTGAGAACTCATTGACTGAGTCAAGTTTCAAGCAGCCAGCGCAAACCATGTTTGATTTACAGTTCCAAATTCATGGATCCCTATAGGGGAAAAGGAATTCAAACCTACAAATAAAGTGTTCCTGAAATTGAATGCTTCAAACTGAAAAACGAAATTTGGGCAGCCAAGAGCAACTGGTATACGCATTTTTCCGGCTAAGTATCAACAAGTTCGGTTGAATAAATATTTGCTGAGATTGCAGTAAACTCAGAGTTCTGTGGAAGCTTTGCAAATGCTTTCAGATGAAAGTGTATGTTCCTTGCCTCTGCTTAGAGCTACTACCACAGGGAACAAAGCATAGAGAGCACACCCAGAACTAATTGAGTGAGTCAAGTTCGAAGAAGCCAGCACAAACCGTGTTTGATATACAGTTCCAAATGCATGTATCCCTATAAGGGAAAAGGAAGTGAAACTTAAAATTCAAAGTGCTCCTGCAAACGAACGCTTCAACCCTGAAGAACGAAATTTGGGCAGCCAAGTGAAACGAGTATACTCATCTTTGCTCCCAAGTATCATCAAGATCGGGTGAAAAAATTTTGCTGAGATTCCAGGAAACTCAAGAGTTCTGTGGAAGCTCTGCAAACACTTTAAAATGAAAGTATATTTTTCTTGCCTCTGATTAGGGCTACTTCATCAGGAAACAAAGCATAGGGAGTGCACTGAGAGCTAACTGAGTGAGTCAAGTTTCATGCAGCTAGTACAAACCGTGTTTGAGATAGAGTTCCAAATGCATGTATCCCTATAGGGAAAAATGAAGTGAAAACTAAAATTTCAAAGTATTCCTTGAAACCAAGTATTCAACCTAGAAGACCTAAATTTGGTCAGCCAAATGCAACCGGTATACTTATCTTTCCTGTCGAGTTAACAACAAGTTAGGGTGAAAAAATATTTGCTGAGATTCCAGGAAACTCAAAGTTCTGTGGCATAACTGCAAATGCATTCCAATGAAAGTTTCTTTCCCTTGCCTCTGCTTAGGGTTACTTCAACAGAAAACAAAGCATAGAGATGGCACGGAGAACTAGTTGAGTGAGTTTCAGTTTCAAGCAGCTAGCATAAACCGTGTTTGATTTATAAGTCCAAATGCATATGTCGCTATAAGGAAAAGTGAAGTGAAAACTAAAAATTCAAAGTGTTCCTGCAAAGAACTTTTCAACCTAGAAGATCGACATTTGGGTAGCTAAGTGCAACTGGTATACTCATCTTTCCTGACAAGGATCATCAAGTTCAGGTGAGTAAATATTTGCAGAGATTCCAGTTAACTTGGAGCTCTGTTGAAGCTCTGTAAATGCTTTCTAAGGAAAGTGTATGTTCCTCGCCTCCACTTAGGACCACTTCAACAGGGAACAAAGCACAGAGAGTACACCAGGAACTAATTGAGTGAGTCAAGCTTCAAGCAGCTAGCACAAACACTGTTTGATTTAGAGTTCCAAATGCATGTATTACTATAGGTTAAAATGAAGAGAAAACCCCAAAATGCAATGTCTTCCAAAAAGCACATGCTTCAACTTAGAAGAATGAAGTATTGGCAGGCAAATGCAACTGGTATACTCATCTTTCTTACCTAGGATCAACAAGATCAAGTGAAAAAATATTCCCTGAAATTCCAGTAAACTTGGGAGTTTTGTGGAAGCTCTGCAAACACTTGCAAAAGAAAGCGTATTTTCCTTGCCTCTGCTTGGGGATACTTCATTGGGGGACAATGCATAGAGTGCACTGAGAACTAATTGAGTGACTCAAGTTTCAAACAGGTGTCACAAACTGTGTTTGATTTAGCATTCCAAATGCATGTATTCATATAGGGAAAAAAGAAGTTAAACCTAAAAATTCAAAGTGTTCCTGCAAAGAACTCTTCAACATAAGATTAAGAAATTTGGGCTGCCAAGTGCAACCCATATACTCATTTTTGCTGCCAAGTATCAACAAGATCGGGTGAAAAAACATTTGCTGAGAGTCCAATAAACTCTTGAGTTCTGTGGATGCTCTACAAACACTTTCAAATGAAAGTCTATTTTTCTTTGCTCTGCTTAGGGGTACATAAACTCGTAAAAAAGTGTAGAGAGCACAATGAGAATTCATTCAGTGAGTCAAGTTTCAAGCAGCTAGCACAAACCATGTTTGATTTAGATTTTCAAAAGCATGTATCCCTATAGGGGAAAATGTAGTAAAACCTAAATATTCAAAGTCATCCTGCAAAGGAATGATTGAACCTGGCAGAACAAAATTTGTGCAGCCAAGCACAACTGGTATACACCTCTTTCCTACCAAGTATCAACAAGATAGGGTGACAAAATATTTGCTGAGGTTTCTGTAATCTCTGAGTTTTTTGGAAGCTCGGTGAATACTTTCCAAAGAAAGTGTGTTTTCCTTGCCTCTGCTTAGGGCTACTTCAACAGGGAACAATGCATAGAGAGTGCACTGAGAAGTAGTTGAGTGAGTCAAGTTACAAGCACACATCAAAAACCGTGTTTGATTTAGAGTTCCACATATATGTATCCCTATAGTGGAAAATGAAGTGAAACCTAAAAATTCAAAGTTTTCCTGCAAACGAACGTTTCAATCTAGAAGCACGAGATCTGAACAGCCAAGGACAACTTGTATAGTTATCTCTCCTGTCGAATATCAAGAAGATCGGGTGAAAAAAATACTAGCTGAGAGTCCAGTAAACTCATAGTACTACGGAAGCTCTGCAAACACTGTCAAATTAAAGTGTATTTTCATTGTCTCTGTTTAGAGCTACTTCAACAGGGAACAAAGCATAGAGACCACACTGAGAACTAATCTAGTGTGTCAAGTTGCAAGCCGCTAGCAAAATCCGTGTTTCATTTAGAGTTCCAAATGCATGTATCCCTATAGGGGACAACGAAGTGAAACCTAAAAATTCAAAGTGTTCCTGCAAAGGAACAGTTGAACCTAGAAGAATGAAATTTGGAAAGCCAAGTGCAACTGGTATACCGATCTTTCCTGCCAAGTATCAACAAGAATGGGTGAAAAGTTTTTTTTCTGATATTCTTGTAAACTGAGAGTTCTGTGGGAGCTCTGCAAACGCTTTAAAATGAAAGTGTATTTCCTTGCCTTTGCTTACATCTACTTCAACAGGGAGAAAAGCATAGAGAGCACACTGAGAACTCATTGACTGAGTCAAGTTTCAAGCAGCCAGCGCAAACCATGTTTGATGTACAGTTCCAAATTCATGGATCCCTATAGGGGAAAAGGAATTCAAACCTACAAATAAAGTGTTCCTGAAATTGAATGCTTCAAACTGAAAAACGAAATTTGGGCAGCCAAGAGCAACTGGTATACGCATTTTTCCGGCTAAGTATCAACAAGTTCGGTTGAATAAATATTTGCTGAGATTGCAGTAAACTCAGAGTTCTGTGGAAGCTTTGCAAATGCTTTCAGATGAAAGTGTATGTTCCTTGCCTCTGCTTAGAGCTACTACCACAGGGAACAAAGCATAGAGAGCACACCCAGAACTAATTGAGTGAGTCAAGTTCGAAGAAGCCAGCACAAACCGTGTTTGATATACAGTTCCAAATGCATGTATCCCTATAAGGGAAAAGGAAGTGAAACTTAAAATTCAAAGTGCTCCTGCAAACGAACGCTTCAACCCTGAAGAACGAAATTTGGGCAGCCAAGTGAAACCAGTATACTCATCTTTGCTCCCAAGTATCATCAAGATCGGGTGAAAAAATTTTGCTGAGATTCCAGGAAACTCAAGAGTTCTGTGGAAGCTCTGCAAACACTTTAAAATGAAAGTATATTTTTCTTGCCTCTGATTAGGGCTACTTCATCAGGAAACAAAGCATAGGGAGTGCACTGAGGAGCTAATGGAGTG
>NW_027287754.1:0-69298 GCF_047511675.1 Marmota flaviventris
AGATGAGTTGCACTTGGCAGCCCAAATTTCGTCATCTTATGTTGAAGAGTTCCTTTGCAGGAACACTGTGAATTTTCAGGTTTAACTACTTTTTTCCCTATAGGAATACATGCATTTGGAATGCTCAATCAAACACAGTTTGTGATACCTGTTTGAAACTTGGCCCACTCAATGACTTCTCAGTGGCTCTTTATGCATTGTCCCCTGCTGAAGTATCCCCCAGCAGAGGCAAGGAAAATACACTTTCTTATGGAAGTGTTTGCAGAGCTTCCACAAAACTCCCAAGTTCACTGGAATTTCAGCGAATCTTTTTTCACTTGATCTTGTTGATACTAGGTAAGAAAGATGAGCATACCAGTTGCATTTGGCTGCCAAAATTTCGTTCTTCTACGTTGAAACATTTGCTTTCAAGAAGACATTGAATTTTGGGGGTTTCTCTTCATTTTAACCTATAGGAATACATGCATTTGGAAGGCTAAATCAAACACTCTTTGTGCTAGCTGCTTGAAGCTTGACTCACTCAATTAGTTCCCGGTGTGCTCTCTGTGATTGGTTCCCTGGTGAAGTGGTCCTAAGTGGAGGCAAGGAACATTCGCTTTCCTAAGAATGCATTTACCGAGCTTCAACAGAGCTCCCAGTTAACTGGAATCTCTGCAAATATTTACTCACCTGATCTTGATGATGCTTGTCAGGAAAGACGAGTTTACCAGTTGCACTTAGCTACCCAAATTTCGTTCTTCTTGGTTGAAAAGTTCGTTTGCAGGAACGCTTTTGAATGTTTAGGTTTCACTTCCTTTTCCCTTATAGGGATACATGCATCTGGAATTATACATCAAACACGGTTTATGCTAGCTGCTTGAAACTGAAACTCACTCAACTAGTTCTCAGTGTGATCTCTATGCTTTGTTTTCTGTGGAAGTAACCCTAAGCAGAGGCAAGGGAAAGAAACTTTCATTTGAAAGCATTTGCAGTGATTCCACAGAACTGTGAGTTTCCTGGATTCTCAGCAAATATTTTTTCACCCTAACTTGTTGTGACTCGACAGCAAAGATAAGTAGACCGGTTGCATTTGGCTGCCCAAATTTAGATGTTCTAGGTTGAATAGTTCGTTTGCAGGAACACTTTGAAATTGGAGGTTTCACTTCATTTTCCCCTATAGGGATACATGCATTTGGAACTCTAACTCCAACGTGGTTGGTACTAGCTGCATGCAAGTTGACTCACTCTGTTAGTTCTCAGTGCACTCTCTATGCTTTGTTTCCTGTTGAAGTAGCCCTAAGCAGAGGCAAGGAAAATATACTTTCATTTGAAAGTGTTTGCAGAGCTTCCACAGAACTCTGAGTTTACTGGAATCTCAGCAACATTTTTTCCCCCGATCTTGATGATACTTGGCAGCAAAGATGAGTATACCGGTTTCACTTGGCTGCCCAAATTTCGTTCTTCAGGGTTGAAGCGTTCGTTTGCAGGAGCACTTTGAATTTTAAGTTTCACTTCCTTTTCCCTTATGGGGATACATGCATTTGGAACTGTATATCCAACACGGTTTGTGCTAGCTTCTTCAAACTTGACTCACTCAATTCGTTCTCGGTGTGCTCTCTATGCTTTGTTCCCTGTGGTAGTAGCTCTAAGCGGAGGCAAGGAACATACACTTTCATTTGAAAGCATTTGCAAAGCTTGCACAGAACTCTGAGTTTACTGGAATCTCAGCAAATGTTTATTCACCCGAACTTGTTGATACTTGGTAGAAAAAATGTGTATACCAGTTGCTCTGGGCAGCACAAATTTTGTTCTGCTAGGCTGAATCATTCCTTTGCAGGATGACTTGGATTAGTTAGGTTTTACTACATTTTCCCCTATAGGGATACATGCTTTTGGAAATCGAAATCAAACACGGTTTGTGCTAGCTGCTTGAAAATTGACTCACTGAATGAATTCTCATTGTGCTCTCTATGCTTTGTTACCGGTTTATGTACACCGAAGCAGAGCAGAGAAAAATAAACTTTCATTTGAAAGTGTTTGTAGAGCATCCACAGAACAGAGTTTACTGGACTCTCAGCAAATATTTTTTCACCCGATCTTGTTGATACTTGGCAGCCAAACTGAGTAGATGAGTTGCACTTGGCAGCCCAAATTTCGTCATCTTATGTTGAAGAGTTCCTTTGCAGGAACACTTTGAATTTTCAGGTTTAACTTCTTTTTTCCTATAGGAATACATGCATTTGGAATGCTCAATCAAACACAGTTTGTGATACCTGTTTGAAACTTGGCCCACTCAATGACTTCTCAGTGGCTCTTTATGCATTGTCCCCTGCTGAAGTATCCCCCAGCAGAGGCAAGGAAAATACACTTTCTTATGGAAGTGTTTGCAGAGCTTCCACAAAACTCCCAAGTTTACTGGAATGTCAGCGAATCTTTTTTCACTTGATCTTGTTGATACTAGGTAAGAAAGATGAGCATACCAGTTGCATTTGGCTGCCAAAATTTCGTTCTTCTACGTTGAAACATTTGCTTTCAGGAAGACATTGCATTTTGGGGTTTCTCTTCATTTTAACCTATAGGAATACATGCATTTGGAACGCTAAATCAAACACTCTTTGTGCTAGCTGCTTGAAGCTTGACTCACTCAATTAGTTCCCGGTGTGCTCTCTGTGATTGGTTCCCTGGTGAAGTGGTCCTAAGTGGAGGCAAGGAACATTCGCTTTCCTAAGAAAGCATTTACCGAGCTTCAACAGACCTCCGAGTTAACTGGAATCTCTGCAAATATTTACTCACCTGATCTTGATGATACTTGTCAGGAAAGACGAGTTTACCAGTTGCACTTAGCTACCCAAATTTCGTTCTTCTAGGTTGAAAAGTTCGTTTGCAGGAACGCTTTTGAATGTTTAGGTTTCACTTCCTTTTCCCTTATAGGGATACATGCATCTGGAATTATACATCAAACACGGTTTATGCTAGCTGCTTGAAAATGAAACTCACTCAACTAGTTCTCAGTGTGATCTCTATGCTTTGTTTTCTGTGGAAGTAACCCTAAGCAGAGGCAAGGGAAAGAAACTTTCATTTGAAAGCATTTGCAGTGATTCCACAGAACTGTGAGTTTCCTGGATTCTCAGCAAATATTTTTTCACCCTAACTTGTTGTGACTCGACAGCAAAGATAAGTAGACCGGTTGCATTTGGCTGCCCAAATTTAGATGTTCTAGGTTAAATAGTTCGTTTTCAGGAACACTTTGAAATTGGAGGTTTCACTTCATTTTCCCCTATAGGGATACATGCATTTGGAACTCTAACTCAAACGTGGTTGGTACTAGCAGCATGCAAGTTGACTCACTCAGTTAGTTCTCAGTGCACTCTCTATGCTTTGTTTCCTGTTGAAGTAGCCCTAAGCAGAGGCAAGGAAAATATACTTTCATTTGAAAGTGTTTGCAGAGCTTCCACAGAACTCTGAGTTTACTGGAATCTCAGCAACATTTTTTCACCCGATCTTGATGATACTTGGCAGCAAAGATGAGTATACCGGTTTCACTTGGCTGCCCAAATTTCGTTCTTCAGGGTTGAAGCCTTCGTTTGCAGGAGCACTTTGAATTTTAAGTTTCACTTCCTTTTCCCTTATGGGGATACATGCATTTGGAACTGTATATCCAACACGGTTTGTGCTAGCTTTTTCACACTTGACTCACTCAATTCGTTCTCGGTGTGCTCTCTAGGCTTTGTTCCCTGTGGTAGTAGCTCTAAGCGGAGGCAAGGAACATACACTTTCATTTGAAAGCATTTGCAAAGCTTGCACAGAACTCTGAGTTTACTGGAATCTCAGCAAATGTTTATTCACCCGAACTTGTTGATACTTGGTAGAAAAAATGTGTATACCAGTTGCTCTTGGCAGCACAAATTTTGTTCTGCTAGGCTGAATCATTCCTTTGCAGGATGATTTGGATTAGTTAGGTTTTACTACATGTTCCCCTATAGGGATACATGCTTTTGGAAATCGAAATCAAACACGGTTTGTGCTAGCTGCTTGAAAATTGACTCACTGAATGAATTCTCAGTGTGCTCTCTATGCTTTGTTACCGGTTTACATACAACGAAGCAGAGCAGAGAAAAATAAACTTTCATTTGAAAGTGTTTGTAGAGCATCCAAAGAACAGAGTTTACTGGACTCTCAGCAAATATTTTTTCACCCTATCTTGTTGATACTTGGCAGCAAAACTGAGTAGATGAGTTGCACTTGGCAGCCCTAATTTCGTCATCTATGTTGAAGAGTTCCTTTGCAGGAACACTTTGAATTTTCAGGTTTAACTTCTTTTTTCCCTATAGGAATACATGCATTTGGAATGCTCAATCAAACACAGTTTGTGATACCTGTTTGAAACTTGGCCCACTCAATGACTTCTCAGTGGCTCTTTATGCATTGTCCCCTGCTGAAGTATCCCCCAGCAGAGGCAAGGAAAATACACTTTCTTATGTAAGTGTTTGCAGAGCTTCCACAAAACTCCCAAGTTTACTGGAATTTCAGCGAATCTTTTTTCACTTGATCTTGTTGATACTAGGTAAGAAAGATGAGCATACCAGTTGCATTTGGCTGCCAAAATTTCGTTCTTCTACGTTGAAACATTTGCTTTCAGGAAGACATTGAATTTTGGGGGTTTCTCTTCATTTTAACCTATAGGAATACATGCATTTGGAAGGCTAAATCAAACACTCTTTGTGCTAGCTGCTTGAAGCTTGACTCACTCAATTAGTTCCCGGTGTGCTCTCTGTGATTGGTTCCCTGGTGAAGTGGTCCTAAGTGGAGGCAAGGAACATTCGCTTTCCTAAGAAAGCATTTACCGAGCTTCAACAGAGCTCCGAGTTAACTGGAATCTCTGCAAATATTTACTCACCTGATCTTAATGATACTTGTCAGGAAAGACGAGTTTACCAGTTGCACTTAGCTACCCAAATTTCGTTCTTCTAGGTTGAAAAGTTCGTTTGCAGGAACGCTTTTGAATGTTTAGGGTTTCACTTCCTTTTCCCTTATAGGGGATACATGCATCTGGAATTATACATCAAACACGGTTTATGCTAGCTGCTTGAAACTGAAACTCACTCAACTAGTTCTCAGTGTGATCTCTATGCTTTGTTTTCTGTGGAAGTAACCCTAAGCAGCGGCAAGGGAAAGAAACTTTCATTTGAAAGCCTTTGCAGTGATTCCACAGAACTGTGAGTTTCCTGGATTCTCAGCAAATATTTTTTCACCCTAACTTGTTGTGACTCGACAGCAAAGATAAGTAGACCGGTTGCATGTGGCTGCCCAAATTTAGATCTTCTAGGTTGAATAGTTCGTTTGCAGGAACACTTTGAAATTGGAGGTTTCACTTCATTTTCCCCTATAGGGATACATGCATTTGGAACTCTAACTCAAACGCGGTTGGTACTAGCTGCATGCAAGTTGACTCACTCAGTTAGTTCTCAGTGCACTCTCTATGCTTTGTTTCCTGTTGAAGTAGCCCTAAGCAGAGGCAAGGAAAATATACTTTCATTTGAAAGTGTTTGCAGAGCTTCCACAGAACTCTGAGTTTACTGGAATCTCAGCAACATTTTTTCACCCGATCTTGATGATACTTGGCAGCAAAGATGAGTATACCGGTTTCACTTGGCTGCCCAAATTTCGTTCTTCAGGGTTGAAGCGTTCGTTTGCAGGAGCACTTTGAATTTTAAGTTTCACTTCCTTTTCCCTTATGGGGATACATGCATTTGGAACTGTATATCCAACACGGTTTGTGCTAGCTTCTTCAAACTTGACTCACTCAATTCGTTCTCGGTGTGCTCTCTAGGCTTTGTTCCCTGTGGTAGTAGCTCTAAGCGGAGGCAAGGAACATACACTTTCATTTGAAAGCATTTGCAAAGCTTGCACAGAACTCTGAGTTTACTGGAATCTCAGCAAATGTTTATTCACCCGAACTTGTTGATACTTGGTAGAAAAAATGTGTATACCAGTTGCTCTTGGCAGCACAAATTCGGTTCTGCTAGGCTGAATCATTCCTTTGCAGGATAACTTGGATTAGTTAGGTTTTACTACATGTTCCCCTATAGGGATACATGCTTTTGGAAATCGAAATCAAACACGGTTGGTGCTAGCTGCTTGAAAATTGACTAACTGAATGAATTCTCAGTGTGCTCTCTATGCTTTGTTACCGGTTTACGTACACCAAAGCAGAGCAGAGAAAAATAAACTTTCATTTGAAAGTGTTTGTAGAGCATCCACAGAACAGAGTTTACTGGACTCTCAGCAAATATTTTTTCACCCGATCTTGTTGATACTTGGCAGCCAAACTGAGTAGATGAGTTGCACTTGGCAGCCCAAATTTCGTCATCTTATGTTGAAGAGTTCCTTTGCAGGAACACTTTGAATTTTCAGGTTTAACTTCTTTTTTCCCTATAGGAATACATGCATTTGGAATGCTCAATCAAACACAGTTTGTGATACCTGTTTGAAACTTGGCCCACTCAATGACTTCTCAGTGGCTCTTTATGCATTGTCCCTGCTGAAGTATCCCCCAGCAGAGGCAAGGAAAATACACTTTCTTATGTAAGTGTTTGCAGAGCTTCCACAAAACTCCCAAGTTTACTGGAATTTCAGCGATCTTTTTTCACTTGATCTTGTTGATACTAGGTAAGAAAGATGAGCATACCAGTTGCATTTGGCTGCCAAAATTTCGTTCTTCTACGTTGAAACATTTGCTTTCAGGAAGACATTGAATTTTGGGGGTTTCTCTTCATTTTAACCTATAGGAATACATGCATTTGGAACGCTAAATCAAACACTCTTTGTGCTAGCTGCTTGAAGCTTGACTCACTCAATTAGTTCCCGGTGTGCTCTCTTTGATTGGTTCCCTGGTGAAGTGGTCCTAAGTGGAGGCAAGGAACATTCGCTTTCCTAAGAAAGCATTTAGCGAGCTTCAACAGACCTCCGAGTTAACTGGAATCTCTGCAAATATTTACTCACCTGATCTTGATGATAATTGTCAGGAAAGACGAGTTTACCAGTTGCACTTAGCTACCCAAATTTCGTTCTTCTAGGTTGAAAAGTTCATTTGCAGGAACGCTTTTGAATGTTTAGGTTTCACTTCCTTTTCCCTTATGGGGATACATGCATCTGGAATTATACATCAAACACGGTTTACGCTAGCTGCTTGAAACTGAAACTCACTCAACTAGTTCTCAGTGTGATCTCTATGCTTTGTTTTCTGTGGAAGTAACCCTAAGCAGAGGCAAGGGAAAGAAACTTTCATTTGAAAGCATTTTCAGTGATTCCACAGAACTGTGAGTTTCCTGGATTCTCAGCAAATATTTTTTCACCCTAAATTGTTGTGACTCGACAGCAAAGATAAGTAGACCGGTTGCATTTGGCTGCCCAAATTTAGATCTTCTAGGTTGAATAGTTCGTTTGCAGGAACACTTTGAAATTGGAGGTTTCACTTCATTTTCCCCTATAGGGATACATGCATTTGGAACTCTAACTCAATTGCGGTTGGTACTAGCTGCATGAAACTTGACTCACTCAGTTAGTTCTCAGTGCACTCTCTATGCTTTGTTTCCTGTTGAAGTAGCCCTAAGCAGAGGCAAGGAAATTATACTTTCATTTGAAAGTGTTTGCAGAGCTTCCACAGAACTCTGAGTTTACTGGAATCTCAGCAACATTTTTTCACCCGATCTTGATGATACTTGGCAGCAAAGATGAGTATACCGGTTTCACTTGGCTGCCCAAATTTCGTTCTTCAGGGTTGAAGCGTTCGTTTGCAGGAGCACTTTGAATTTTACGTTTCACTTCCTTTTCCCTTATGGGGATACATGCATTTGGAACTGTATATCCAACACGGTTTGTGCTAGCTTCTTCAAACTTGACTCACTCAATTCGTTCTCGGTGTGCTCTCTAAGCTTTGTTCCCTGTGGTAGTAGCTCTAAGCGGAGGCAAGGAACATACACTTTCATTTGAAAGCATTTGCAAAGCTTGCACAGAACTCTGAGTTTACTGGAATCTCAGCAAATGTTTATTCACCCGAACTTGTTGATACTTGGTAGAAAAAATGTGTATACCAGTTGCTCTTGGCAGCACAAATTCGGTTCTGCTAGGCTGAATCATTCCTTTGCAGGATGACTTGGATTAGTTAGGTTTTACTACATGTTCCCCTATAGGGATACATGCTTTTGGAAATCGAAATCAAACACGGTTGGTGCTAGCTGCTTGAAAATTGACTAACTGAATGAATTCTCAGTGTGCTCTCTATGCTTTGTTACCGGTTTACGTACACCGAAGCAGAGCAGAGAAAAATAAACTTTCATTTGAAAGTGTTTGTAGAGCATCCACAGAACAGAGTTTACTGGACTCTCAGCAAATATTTTTTCACCCGATCTTGTTGATACTTGGCAGCCAAACTGAGTAGATGAGTTGCACTTGGCAGCCCAAATTTCGTCATCTTATGTTGAAGAGTTCCTTTGCAGGAACACTTTGAATTTTCAGGTTTAACTTCTTTTTTCCCTATAGGACTACATGCTTTTGGAATGCTCAATCAAACACAGTTTGTGATACCTGTTTGAAACTTGGCCCACTCAATGACTTCTCAGTGGCTCTTTATGCATTGTCCCCTGCTGAAGTATCCCCCAGCAGAGGCAAGGAAAATACACTTTCTTATGTAAGTGTTTGCAGAGCTTCCACAAAACTCCCAAGTTTACTGGAATTTCAGCGAATCTTTTTTCACTTGATCTTGTTGATACTAGGTAAGAAAGATGAGCATACCAGTTGCATTTGGCTGCCAAAATTTCGTTCTTCTACGTTGAAACATTTGCTTTCAGGAAGACATTGAATTTTGGGGGTTTCTCTTCATTTTAACCTATAGGAATACATGCATTTGGAACGCTAAATCAAACACTCTTTGTGCTAGCTGCTTGAAGCTTGACTCACTCAATTAGTTCCCTGTGTGCTCTCTGTGATTGGTTCCCTGGTGAAGTGGTCCTACGTGGAGGCAAGGAACATTCGCTTTCCTAAGAAAGCATTTACCGAGCTTCAACAGAGCTCCGAGTTAACTGGAATCTCTGCAAATATTTACTCACCTGATCTTGATGATACTTGTCAGGAAAGACGAGTTTACCAGTTGCACTTAGCTACCCAAATTTCGTT
This sequence comes from Marmota flaviventris, assembly GCF_047511675.1. Lineage (NCBI taxonomy): Eukaryota > Metazoa > Chordata > Mammalia > Rodentia > Sciuridae > Marmota > Marmota flaviventris. The sequence goes on from NW_027287754.1 coordinate 9,154, forward strand.
CTTCTAGGTTGAAAAGTTCGTTTGCAGGAACGCTTTTGAATGTTTAGGTTTCACTTCCTTTTCCCTTATAGGGATACATGCATCTGGAATTATACATCAAACACGGTTTATGCTAGCTGCTTGAAACTGAAACTCACTCAACTAGTTCTCAGTGTGATCTCTATGCTTTGTTTTCTGTGGAAGTAACCCTAAGCAGAGGCAAGGGAAAGAAACTTTCATTTGAAAGCATTTGCAGTGATTCCACAGAACTGTGAGTTTCCTGGATTCTCAGCAAATATTTTTTCACCCCAAATTGTTGTGACTCGACAGCAAAGATAAGTAGACCGGTTGCATTTGGCTGCCCAAATTTAGATGTTCTAGGTTGAATAGTTCGTTTGCAGGAACACTTTGAAATTGGAGGTTTCACTTCATTTTCCCATATAGGGACACATGCATTTGGAACTCTAACTCAAACGCGGTTGGTACTAGCTGCATGCAAGTTGACTCACTCAGTTAGTTCTCAGTGCACTCTCTATGCTTTGTTTCCTGTTGAAGTAGCCCTAAGCAGAGGCAAGGAAAATATACTTTCATTTGAAAGTGTTTGCAGAGCTTCCACAGAACTCTGAGTTTACTGGAATCTCAGCAACATTTTTTCACCCGATCTTGATGATACTTGGCAGCAAAGATGAGTATACCGGTTTCACTTGGCTGCCCAAATTTCGTTCTTCAGGGTTGAAGCGTTCGTTTGCAGGAGCACTTTGAATTTTACGTTTCACTTCCTTTTCCCTTATGGGGATACATGCATTTGGAACTGTATATCCAACACGGTTTGTGCTAGCTTCTTCAAACTTGACTCACTCAATTCGTTCTCGGTGTGCTCTCTAGGCTTTGTTCCCTGTGGTAGTAGCTCTAAGCGGAGGCAAGGAACATACACTTTCATTTGAAAGCGTTTGCAAAGCTTGCACAGAACTCTGAGTTTACTGGAATCTCAGCAAATGTTTATTCACCCGAACTTGTTGATACTTGGTAGAAAAAATGTGTATACCAGTTGCTCTTGGCAGCACAAATTTTGTTCTGCTAGGCTGAATGATTCCTTTGCAGAATGAATTGGATTAGTTAGGTTTTACTACATTTTCTCCTATAGGGATACATGCTTTTGGAAATCGAAATCAAACACGGTTTGTGCTAGCTGCTTGAAAATTGACTCACTGAATGAATTCTCATTGTGCTCTCTATGCTTTGTTACTGATTTACGTACACCGAAGCAGAGCAGAGAAAAATAAACTTTCATTTGAAAGTGTTTGTAGAGCATCCACAGAACAGAGTTTACTGGACTCTCAGCAAATATTTTTTCACCCGATCTTGTTGATACTTGGCAGCAAAACTGAGTAGATGAGTTGCACTTGGCAGCCCAAATTTCGTCATCTTATGTTGAAGAGTTCCTTTGCAGGAACACTTTGAATTTTCAGGTTAACTTCTTTTTTCCCTATAGGAATACATGCATTTGGAATGCTCAATCAAACACAGTTTGTTTTACCTGTTTGAAAATTGGCCCACTCAATGACTTCTCAGTGGCTCTTTATGCATTGTCCCCTGCTGAAGTATCCCCCAGCAGAGGCAAGGAAAATACACTTTCTTATGGAAGTGTTTGCAGAGCTTCCACAAAACTCCCAAGTTTACTGGAATGTCAGCGAATCTTTTTTCACTTGATCTTGTTGATACTAGGTAAGAAAGATGAGCATACCAGTTGCATTTGGCTGCCAAAATTTCGTTCTTCTACGTTGAAACATTTGCTTTCAGGAAGACATTGCATTTTGGGGGTTTCTCTTCATTTTAACCTATAGGAATACATGCATTTGGAACGCTAAATCAAACACTCTTTGTGCTAGCTGCTTGAAGCTTGACTCACTCAATTAGTTCCCGGTGTGCTCTCTGTGATTGGTTCCCTGGTGAAGTGGTCCTAAGTGGAGGCAAGGAACATTCGCTTTCCTAAGAAAGCATTTACCGAGCTTCAACAGACCTCCGAGTTAACTGGAATCTCTGCAAATATTTACTCACCTGATCTTGATGATACTTGTCAGGAAAGACGAGTTTACCAGTTGCACTTAGCTACCCAAATTTCGTTCTTCTAGGTTGAAAAGTTCGTTTGCAGGAACGCTTTTGAATGTTTAGGTTTCACTTCCTTTTCCCTTATAGGGATACATGCATCTGGAATTATACATCAAACACGGTTTATGCTAGCTGCTTGAAAATGAAACTCACTCAACTAGTTCTCAGTGTGATCTCTATGCTTTGTTTTCTGTGGAAGTAACCCTAAGCAGAGGCAAGGGAAAGAAACTTTCATTTGAAAGCATTTGCAGTGATTCCACAGAACTGTGAGTTTCCTGGATTCTCAGCAAATATTTTTTCACCCTAACTTGTTGTGACTCGACAGCAAAGATAAGTAGACCGGTTGCATTTGGCTGCCCAAATTTAGATGTTCTAGGTTAAATAGTTCGTTTTCAGGAACACTTTGAAATTGGAGGTTTCACTTCATTTTCCGCTATAGGGATACATGCATTTGGAACTCTAACTCAAACGTGGTTGGTACTAGCAGCATGCAAGTTGACTCACTCAGTTAGTTCTCAGTGCACTCTCTATGCTTTGTTTCCTGTTGAAGTAGCCCTAAGCAGAGGCAAGGGAAAATATACTTTCATTTGAAAGTGTTTGCAGAGCTTCCACAGAACTCTGAGTTTACTGGAATCTCAGCAACATTTTTTCACCCGATCTTGATGATACTTGGCAGCAAAGATGAGTATACCGGTTTCACTTGGCTGCCCAAATTTCGTTCTTCAGGGTTGAAGCGTTCGTTTGCAGGAGCACTTTGAATTTTAAGTTTCACTTCCTTTTCCCTTATGGGGATACATGCATTTGGAACTGTATATCCAACACGGTTTGTGCTAGCTTTTTCACACTTGACTCACTCAATTCGTTCTCGGTGTGCTCTCTAGGCTTTGTTCCCTGTGGTAGTAGCTCTAAGCGGAGGCAAGGAACATACACTTTCATTTGAAAGCATTTGCAAAGCTTGCACAGAACTCTGAGTTTACTGGAATCTCAGCAAATGTTTATTCACCCGAACTTGTTGATACTTGGTAGAAAAAATGTGTATACCAGTTGCTCTTGGCAGCACAAATTTTGTTCTGCTAGGCTGAATCATTCCTTTGCAGGATGATTTGGATTAGTTAGGTTTTACTACATGTTCCCCTATAGGGATACATGCTTTTGGAAATCGAAATCAAACACGGTTGGTGCTAGCTGCTTGAAAATTGACTAACTGAATGAATTCTCAGTGTGCTCTCTATGCTTTGTTACCGGTTTACGTACACCAAAGCAGAGCAGAGAAAAATAAACTTTCATTTGAAAGTGTTTGTAGAGCATCCACAGAACAGAGTTTACTGGACTCTCAGCAAATATTTTTTCACCCGATCTTGTTGATACTTGGCAGCCAAACTGAGTAGATGAGTTGCACTTGGCAGCCCAAATTTTGTCATCTTATGTTGAAGAGTTCCTTTGCAGGAACACTTTGAATTTTCAGGTTTAACTTCTTTTTTCCCTATAGGAATACATGCATTTGGAATGCTCAATCAAACACAGTTTGTGATACCTGTTTGAAACTTGGCCCACTCAATGACTTCTCAGTGGCTCTTTATGCATTGTCCCCTGCTGAAGTATCCCCCAGCAGAGGCAAGGAAAATACACTTTCTTATGTAAGTGTTTGCAGAGCTTCCACAAAACTCCCAAGTTTACTGGAATTTCAGCGAATCTTTTTTCACTTGATCTTGTTGATACTAGGTAAGAAAGATGAGCATACCAGTTGCATTTGGCGGCCAAAATTTCGTTCTTCTACGTTGAAACATTTGCTTTCAGGAAGACATTGAATTTTGGGGGTTTCTCTTCATTTTAACCTATAGGAATACATGCATTTGGAACGCTAAATCAAACACTCTTTGTGCTAGCTGCTTGAAGCTTGACTCACTCAATTAGTTCCCGGTGTGCTCTCTTTGATTGGTTCCCTGGTGAAGTGGTCCTAAGTGGAGGCAAGGAACATTCGCTTTCCTAAGAAAGCATTTAGCGAGCTTCAACAGACCTCCGAGTTAACTGGAATCTCTGCAAATATTTACTCACCTGATCTTGATGATACTTGTCAGGAAAGACGAGTTTACCAGTTGCACTTAGCTACCCAAATTTCGTTCTTCTAGGTTGAAAAGTTCATTTGCAGGAACGCTTTTGAATGTTTAGGTTTCACTTCCTTTTCCCTTATGGGGATACATGCATCTGGAATTATACATCAAACACGGTTTACGCTAGCTGCTTGAAACTGAAACTCACTCAACTAGTTCTCAGTGTGATCTCTATGCTTTGTTTTCTGTGGAAGTAACCCTAAGCAGAGGCAAGGGAAAGAAACTTTCATTTGAAAGCATTTGCAGTGATTCCACAGAACTGTGAGTTTCCTGGATTCTCAGCAAATATTTTTTCACCCCAAATTGTTGTGACTCGACAGCAAAGATAAGTAGACCGGTTGCATTTGGCTGCCCAAATTTAGATGTTCTAGGTTGAATAGTTCGTTTGCAGGAACACTTTGAAATTGGAGGTTTCACTTCATTTTCCCATATAGGGACACATGCATTTGGAACTCTAACTCAAACGCGGTTGGTACTAGCTGCATGCAAGTTGACTCACTCAGTTAGTTCTCAGTGCACTCTCTATGCTTTGTTTCCTGTTGAAGTAGCCCTAAGCAGAGGCAAGGAAAATATACTTTCATTTGAAAGTGTTTGCAGAGCTTCCACAGAACTCTGAGTTTACTGGAATCTCAGCAACATTTTTTCACCCGATCTTGATGATACTTGGCAGCAAAGATGAGTATACCGGTTTCACTTGGCTGCCCAAATTTCGTTCTTCAGGGTTGAAGCGTTCGTTTGCAGGAGCACTTTGAATTTTAAGTTTCACTTCCTTTTCCCTTATGGGGATACATGCATTTGGAACTGTATATCCAACACGGTTTGTGCTAGCTTCTTCAAACTTGACTCACTCAATTCGTTCTCGGTGTGCTCTCTAGGCTTTGTTCCCTGTGGTAGTAGCTCTAAGCGGAGGCAAGGAACATACACTTTCATTTGAAAGTGTTTGCAAAGCTTGCACAGAACTCTGAGTTTACTGGAATCTCAGCAAATGATTATTCACCCGAACTTGTTGATACTTGGTAGAAAAAATGTGTATACCAGTTGCTCTTGGCAGCACAAATTTTGTTCTGCTAGGCTGAATGATTCCTTTGCAGAATGAATTGGATTAGTTAGGTTTTACTACATTTTCCCCTATAGGGATACATGCTTTTGGAAATCGAAATCAAACACGGTTTGTGCTAGCTGCTTGAAAATTGACTCACTGAATGAATTCTCATTGTGCTCTCTATGCTTTGTTACTGATTTACGTACACCGAAGCAGAGCAGAGAAAAATAAACTTTCATTTGAAAGTGTTTGTAGAGCATCCACAGAACAGTGTTTACTGGACTCTCAGCAAATATTTTTTCACCCGATCTTGTTGATACTTGGCAGCAAAACTGAGTAGATGAGTTGCACTTGGCAGCCCAAATTTCGTCATCTTATGTTGAAGAGTTCCTTTGCAGGAACACTTTGAATTTTCAGGTTTAACTTCTTTTTTCCCTATAGGAATACATGCATTTGGAATGCTCAATCAAACACAGTTTGTTTTACCTGTTTGAAACTTGGCCCACTCAATGACTTCTCAGTGGCTCTTTATGCATTGTCCCCTGCTGAAGTATCCCCCAGCAGAGGCAAGGAAAATACACTTTCTTATGTAAGTGTTTGCAGAGCTTCCACAAAACTCCCAAGTTTACTGTAATTTCAGCGAATCTTTTTTCACTTGAACTTGTTGATACTAGGTAAGAATGATGAGCATACCAGTTGCATTTGGCTGCCAAAATTTCGTTCTTCTACGTTGAAACATTTGCTTTCAGGAAGACATTGAATTTTGGGGGTTTCTCTTCATTTTAACCTATAGGAATACATGCATTTGGAACGCTAAATCAAACACTCTTTGTGCTAGCTGCTTGAAGCTTGACTCACTCAATTAGTTCTTGGTGTGCTCTCTGTGATTGGTTCCCTGGTGAAGTGGTCCTAAGTGGAGGCAAGGAACATTCGCTTTCCTAAGAAAGCATTTACAGTGCTTCAACAGAGCTCCCACTTAACTGGAATCTCGGCAAATATTTACTCACCTGATCTTGATGATACTTGTCAGGAAAGACGAGTTTACCAGTTGCACTTAGCTACCCAAATTTCGTTCTTCTAGGTTGAAAAGTTCGTTTGCAGGAACGCTTTTGAATGTTTAGGTTTCACTTCCTTTTCCCTTATAGGGATACATGCATCTGGAATTATACATCAAACACGGTTTATGCTAGCTGCTTGAAACTGAAACTCACTCAACTAGTTCTCAGTGTGATCTCTATGCTTTGTTTTCTGTGGAAGTAACCCTAAGCAGAGGCAAGGGAAAGAAACTTTCATTTGAAAGCATTTGCAGTGATTCCACAGAACTGTGAGTTTCCTGGATTCTCAGCAAATATTTTTTCACCCTAACTTGTTGTGACTCGACAGCAAAGATAAGTAGACCGGTTGCATTTGGCTGCCCAAATTTAGATGTTCTAGGTTGAATAGTTCCTTTGCAGGAACACTTTGAAATTGGAGGTTTCACTTCATTTTCCCCTATAGGGATACATGCATTTGGAACTCTAACTCAAACGCGGTTGGTACTAGCTGCATGCAAGTTGACTCACTCAGTTAGTTCTCAGTGCACTCTCTATGCTTTGTTTCCTGTTGAAGTAGCCCTAAGCAGAGGCAAGGAAAATATACTTTCATTTGAAAGTTTTTGCAGAGCTTCCACAGAACTCTGAGTTTACTGGAATCTCAGCAACAATTTTTCACCCGATCTTGATGATACTTGGCAGCAAAGATGAGTATACCGGTTTCACTTGGCTGCCCAAATTTCGTTCTTCAGGGTTGAAGCGTTCGTTTGCAGGAGCACTTTGAATTTTAAGTTTCACTTCCTTTTCCCTTATGGGGATACATGCATTTGGAACTGTATATCCAACACGGTTTGTGCTAGCTTCTTCAAACTTGACTCACTCAATTCGTTCTCGGTGTGCTCTCTAGGCTGTGTTCCCTGTGGTAGTAGCTCTAAGCGGAGGCAAGGAACATACACTTTCATTTGAAAGCATTTGCAAAGCTTGCACAGAACTCTGAGTTTACTGGAATCTCAGCAAATGTTTATTCACCCGAACTTGTTGATACTTGGTAGAAAAAATGTGTATACCAGTTGCTCTTGGCAGCACAAATTTTGTTCTGCTAGGCTGAATCATTCCTTTGCAGGATGACTTGGATTAGTTAGGTTTTACTACATTTTCCCCTATAGGGATACATGCTTTTGGAAATCGAAATCAAACACGGTTTTTGCTAGCTGCTTGAAAATTGACTCACTGAATGAATTCTCAGTGTGCTCTCTATGCTTTGTTAACGGTTTACGTACACCGAAGCAGAGCAGAGAAAAATAAACTTTCATTTGAAAGTGTTTGTAGAGCATCCACAGAACAGAGTTTACTGGACTCTCAGCAAATATTTTTTCACCCGATCTTGTTGATACTTGGCAGCAAAACTGAGTAGATGAGTTGCACTTGGCAGCCCAAATTTCGTCATCTTATGTTGAAGAGTTCTTTTGCAGGAACACTTTGAATTTTCAGGTTTAACTTCTTTTTTCCCTATAGGAATACATGCATTTGGAATGCTCAATCAAACACAGTTTGTGATACCTGTTTGAAACTTGGCCCACTCAATGACTTCTCAGTGGCTCTTTATGCATTGTCCCCTGCTGAAGTATCCCCCAGTAGAGGCAAGGAAAATACACTTTCTTATGTAAGTGTTTGCAGAGCTTCCACAAAACTCCCAAGTTTACTGGAATTTCAGCGAATCTTTTTTCACTTGATCTTGTTGATACTAGGTAAGAAAGATGAGCATAGCAGTTGCATTTGGCTGCCAAAATTTCGTTCTTCTACGTTGAAACATTTGCTTTCAGGAAGACATTGAATTTTGGGGGTTTCTCTTCATTTTAACCTATAGGAATACATGCATTTGGAAAGCTAAATCAAACACCCTTTGTGCTAGCTGCTTGAAGCTTGACTCACTCAATTAGTTCCCGGTGTGCTCTCTGTGATTGGTTCCCTTGTGAAGTGGTCCTAAGTGGAGGCAAGGAACATTCGCTTTCCTAAGAAAGCATTTACCGAGCTTCAACAGAGCTCCGAGTTAACTGGAATCTCTGCAAATATTTACTCACCTGATCTTGATGATACTTGTCAGGAAAGACGAGTTTACCAGTTGCACTTAGCTACCCAAATTTCGTTCTTCTAGGTTGAAAACTTCGTTTGCAGGAACGCTTTTGAATGTTTAGCTTTCACTTCCTTTTCCCTTATAGGTATACATGCATCTGGAATTATACATCAAACACGGTTTATGCTAGCTGCTTGAAACTGAAACTCACTCAACTAGTTCTCAGTGTGATCTCTATGCTTTGTTTTCTGTGGAAGTAACCCTAAGCAGAGGCAAGGGAAAGAAACTTTCATTTGAAAGCATTTGCAGTGATTCCACAGAACTGTGAGTTTCCTGGATTCTCAGCAAATACTTTTTCACCCTAACTTGTTGTGACTCGACAGCAAAGATAAGTAGACCGGTTGCATTTGGCTGCCCAAATTTAGATCTTCTAGGTTGAATAGTTCGTTTGTAGGAACACTTTGAAATTGGAGGTTTCACTTCATTTTCCCCTATAGGGATACATGCATTTGGAACTCTAACTCAAACGCGGTTGGTTCTAGCGGCATGAAACTTGACTCACTCAGTTAGTTCTCAGTGCACTCTCTATGCTTTGTTTCCTGTTGAAGTAGCCCTAAGCAGAGGCAAGGAAAATATACTTTCATTTGAAAGTGTTTGCAGAGCTTCCACAGAACTCTGAGTTTACTGGAATCTCAGCAACAATTTTTCACCCGATCTTGATGATACTTGGCAGCAAAGATGAGTATACCGGTTTCACTTGGCTGCCCAAATTTCATTCTTCAGGGTTGAAGCGTTCGTTTGCAGGAGCACTTTGAATTTTAAGTTTCACTTCCTTTTCCCTTATGGGGATACATGCTTTTGGAACTGTATATCCAACACGGTTTGTGCTAGCTTCTTCAACCTTGACTCACTCAATTCGTTCTCGGTGTGCTCTCTAGGCTTTGTTCCCTGTGGTAGTAGCTCTAAGCGGAGGCAAGGAACATACACTTTCATTTGAAAGCATTTGCAAAGCTTGCACAGAACTCTGAGTTTACTGGAATCTCAGCAAATGTTTATTCACCCGAACTTGTTGATACTTGGTAGAAAAAATGTGTATACCAGTTGCTCTTGGCAGCACAAATTTTGTTCAGCTAGGCTGAATCATTCCTTTGCAGGATGACTTGGATTAGTTAGGTTTTACTACATGTTCCCCTATAGGGATACATGCTTTTGGAAATCGAAATCAAACACGGTTTGTGCTAGATGCTTGAAAATTGACTCACTGAATGAATTCTCATTGTGCTCTCTATGCTTTGTTACCGGTTTATGTACACCGAAGCAGAGCAGAGAAAAATAAACTTTCATTTGAAAGTGTTTGTAGAGCATCCACAGAACAGAGTTTACTGGACTCTCAGCAAATACTTTTTCACCCGATCTTGTTGATACTTGGCAGCCAAACTGAGTAGATGAGTTGCACTTGGCAGCCCAAATTTCGTCATCTTATGTTGAAGAGTTCCTTTGCAGGAACACTTTGAATTTTCAGGTTTAACTTCTTTTTTCCCTATAGGAATACATGCATTTGGAATGCTCAATCAAACACAGTTTGTGATACCTGTTTGAAACTTGGCCCACTCAATGACTTCTCAGTGGCTCTTTATGCATTGTCCCCTGCTGAAGTATCCCCCAGTAGAGGCAAGGAAAATACACTTTCTTATGTAAGTGTTTGCAGAGCTTCCACAAAACTCCCAAGTTTACTGGAATATCAGCGAATCTTTTTTCACTTGATCTTGTTGATACTAGGTGAGAAAGATGAGCATACCAGTTGCATTTGGCTGCCAAAATTTCGTTCTTCTACGTTGAAACATTTGCTTTCAGGAAGACATTGAATTTTGGGGGTTTCTCTTCATTTTAACCTATAGGAATACATGCATTTGGAACGCTAAATCAAACACTCTTTGTGCTAGCTGCTTGAAGCTTGATTCACTCAATTAGTTCCTGGTGTGCTCTCTGTGATTGGTTCCCTGGTGAAGTGGTCCTAAGTGGAGGCAAGGAACATTCGCTTTCCTAAGAAAGCATTTACCGAGCTTCAACAGAGCTCCGAGTTAACTGGAATCTCTGCAAATATTTACTCACCTGATCTTGATGATACTTGTCAGGAAAGACGAGTTTACCAGTTGCACTTAGTTACCCAAATTTCGTTCTTCTAGGTTGAAAAGTTCGTTTGCAGGAACGCTTTTGAATGTTTAGGTTTCACTTCCTTTTCCCTTATAGGGATACATGCATCTGGAATTATACATCAAACACGGTTTATGCTAGCTGCTTGAAACTGAAACTCACTCAACTAGTTCTCAGTGTGATCTCTATGCTTTGTTTTCTGTGGAAGTAACCCTAAGCAGAGGCAAGGGAAAGAAACTTTCATTTGAAAGCCTTTGCAGTGATTCCACAGAACTGTGAGTTTCCTGGATTCTCAGCAAATATTTTTTCACCCTAACTTGTTGTGACTCGACAGCAAAGATAAGTAGACCGGTTGCATTTGGCTGCCCAAATTTAGATGTTCTAGGTTGAATAGTTCGTTTGCAGGAACACTTTGAAATTGGAGGTTTCACTTCATTTTCCCCTATAGGGATACATGCATTTGGAACTCTAACTCAAACGCGGTTGGTACTAGCTGCATGAAAGTTGACTCACTCAGTTAGTTCTCAGTGCACTCTCTATGCTTTGTTTCCTGTTGAAGTAGCCCTAAGCAGAGGCAAGGAAAATATACTTTCATTTGAAAGTGTTTGCAGAGCTTCCACAGAACTCTGAGTTTACTGGAATCTCAGCAACATTTTTTCACCCGATCTTGATGATACTTGGCAGCAAAGATGAGTATACCGGTTTCACTTGGCTGCCCAAATTTCGTTCTTCAGGGTTGAAGCGTTCGTTTGCAGGAGCACTTTGAATTTTAAGTTTCACTTCCTTTTCCCTTATGGGGATACATGCTTTTGGAACTGTATATCCAACACGGTTTGTGCTAGCTTCTTCAAACTTGACTCACTCAATTCGTTCTTGGTGTGCTCTCTAGGCTTTGTTCCCTGTGGTAGTAGCTCTAAGCGGAGGCAAGGAACATACACTTTCATTTGAAAGCATTTGCAAAGCTTGCACAGAACTCTGAGTTTACTGGAATCTCAGCAAATGTTTATTCACCCGAACTTGTTGATACTTGGTAGAAAAAATGTGTATACCAGTTGCTCTTGGCAGCAAAAATTTTGTTCTGCTAGGCTGAATCATTCCTTTGCAGGATGACTTGGATTAGTTAGGTTTTACTACATTTTCCCCTATAGGGATACATGCTTTTGGAAATCGAAATCAAACACGGTTTGTGCTAGCTGCTTGAAAATTGACTCACTGAATGAATTCTCATTGTGCTCTCTATGCTTTGTTACCGGTTTATGTACACCGAAGCAGAGCAGAGAAAAATAAACTTTCATTTGAAAGTGTTTGTAGAGCATCCACAGAACAGAGTTTACTGGACTCTCAGCAAATATTTTTTCACCCGATCTTGTTGATACTTGGCAGCCAAACTGAGTAGATGAGTTGCACTTGGCAGCCCAAATTTCGTCATCTTATGTTGAAGAGTTCCTTTGCAGGAACACTTTGAATTTTCAGGTTTAACTTCTTTTTTCCCTATGGGAATACATGCATTTGGAATGCTCAATCAAACACAGTTTGTGATACCTGTTTGAAACTTGGCCCACTCAATGACTTCTCAGTGGCTCTTTATGCATTGTCCCCTGCTGAAGTATCCCCCAGCAGAGGCAAGGAAAATACACTTTCTTATGGAAGTGTTTGCAGAGCTTCCACAAAACTCCCAAGTTTACTGGAATTTCAGCGAATCTTTTTTCACTTGATATTGTTGATACTAGGTAAGAAAGATGAGCATACCAGTTGCATTTGGCTGCCAAAATTTCGTTCTTCTACGTTGAAACATTTGCTTTCAGGAAGATATTGAATTTTGGGGGTTTCTCTTCATTTTAACCTATAGGAATACATGCATTTGGAATGCTAAATCAAACACTCTTTGTGCTAGCTGCATGAAGCTTGACTCACTCAATTAGTTCCAGGTGTGCTCTCTGTGATTGGTTCCCTGGTGAAGTGGTCCTAAGTGGAGGCAAGGAACATTCGCTTTCCTAAGAAAGCATTTACCGAGCTTCAACAGAGCTCCGAGTTAACTGGAATCTCTGCAAATATTTACTCACCTGATCTTGATGATACTTGTCAGGAAAGACGAGTTTACCAGTTGCACTTAGCTACCCAAATTTCGTTCTTCTAGGTTGAAAAGTTCGTTTGCAGGAACGCTTTTGAATGTTTAGGTTTCACTTCCTTTTCCCTTATAGGGATACATGCATCTGGAATTATACATCAAACACGGTTTATGCTAGCTGCTTGAAACTGAAACTCACTCAACTAGTTCTCAGTGTGATCTCTATGCTTTGTTTTCTGTGGAAGTAACCGTAAGCAGAGGCAAGGTAAAGAAACTTTCATTTGAATGCCTTTGCAGTGATTCCACAGAACTGTGAGTTTCCTGGATTCTCAGCAAATATTTTTTCACCCTAACTTGTTGTGACTCGACAGCAAAGATAAGTAGACCGGTTGCATTTGGCTGCCCAAATTTAGATGTTCTAGGTTGAATAGTTCGTTTGCAGGAACACTTTGAAATTGGAGGTTTCACTTCATTTTCCCCTATAGGGATACATGCATTTGGAACTCTAACTCAAACGCGGTTGGTACTAGCTGCATGAAAGTTGACTCACTCAGTTAGTTCTCAGTGCACTCTCTATGCTTTGATTCCTGTTGAAGTAGCCCTAAGCAGAGGCAAGGAAAATATACTTTCATTTGAAAGTGTTTGCAGAGCTTCCACAGAACTCTGAGTTTACTGGAATCTCAGCAACATTTTTTCACCCGATCTTGATGATACTTGGCAGCAAAGATGAGTATACCGGTTTCACTTGGCTGCCCAAATTTCGTTCTTCAGGGTTGAAGCGTTCGTTTGCAGGAGCACTTTGAATTTTAAGTTTCACTACCTTTTCCCTTATGGGGATACATGCTTTTGGAACTGTATATCCAACACGGTTTGTGCTAGCTTCTTCAAACTTGACTCACTCAATTCGTTCTTGGTGTGCTCTCTAGGCTTTGTTCCCTGTGGTAGTAGCTCTAAGCGGAGGCAAGGAACATACACTTTCATTTGAAAGCATTTGCAAAGCTTGCACAGAACTCTGAGTTTACTGGAATCTCAGCAAATGTTTATTCACCCGAACTTGTTGATACTTGGTAGAAAAAATGTGTATACCAGTTGCTCTTGGCAGCAAAAATTTTGTTCTGCTAGGCTGAATCATTCCTTTGCAGGATGACTTGGATTAGTTAGGTTTTACTACATTTTCCCCTATAGGGATACATGCTTTTGGAAATCGAAATCAAACACGGTTTGTGCTAGCTGCTTGAAAATTGACTCACTGAATGAATTCTCATTGTGCTCTCTATGCTTTGTTACCGGTTTATGTACACCGAAGCAGAGCAGAGAAAAATAAACTTTCATTTGAAAGTGTTTGTAGAGCATCCACAGAACAGAGTTTACTGGACTCTCAGCAAATATTTTTTCACCCGATCTTGTTGATACTTGGCAGCCAAACTGAGTAGATGAGTTGCACTTGGCAGCCCAAATTTCGTCATCTTATGTTGAAGAGTTCCTTTGCAGGAACACTTTGAATTTTCAGGTTTAACTTCTTTTTTCCCTATAGGAATACATGCATTTGGAATGCTCAATCAAACACAGTTTGTGATACCTGTTTGAAACTTGGCCCACTCAATGACTTCTCAGTGGCTCTTTATGAATTGTCCCCTGCTGAAGTATCCCCCAGCAGAGGCAAGGAAAATACACTTTCTTATGTAAGTGTTTGCAGAGCTTCCACAAAACTCCCAAGTTTACTGGAATTTCAGCGAATCTTTTTTCACTTGATCTTGTTGATACTAGGTAAGAAAGATGAGCATACCAGTTGCATTTGGCTGCCAAAATTTCGTTCTTCTACGTTGAAACATTTGCTTTCAGGAATACATTGAATTTTGGGGGTTTCTCTTCATTTTAACCTATAGGAATACATGCATTTGGAACGCTAAATCAAACACTCTTTGTGCTAGCTGCTTGAAGCTTGACTCACTCAATTAGTTCCCGGTGTGCTCTCTGTGATTTGTTCCCTGGTGAAGTGGTCCTAAGTGGAGGCAAGGAACATTCGCTTTCCTAAGAAAGCATTTACCTAGCTTCAACAGAGCTCCGAGTTAACTGGAATCTCTGCAAATATTTACTCACCTGATCTTGATGATACTTGTCAGGAAAGACGAGTTTACCAGTTGCACTTAGCTACCCAAATTTCGTTCTTCTAGGTTGAAAAGTTCGTTTGCAGGAACGCTTTTGAATGTTTAGGTTTCACTTCCTTTTCCCTTATAGGGATACATGCATCTGGAATTATACATCAAACACGGTTTATGCTAGCTGCTTGAAACTGAAACTCACTCAACTAGTTCTCAGTGTGATCTCTATGCTTTGTTTTCTGTGGAAGTAACCCTAAGCAGAGGCAAGGGAAAGAAACTTTCATTTGAAAGCATTTGCAGTGATTCCACAGAACTGTGAGTTTCCTGGATTCTCAGCAAATATTTTTTCACCCTAACTTGTTGTGACTCGACAGCAAAGATAAGTAGACCGGTTGCATTTGGCTGCCCAAATTTAGATCTTCTAGGTTGAATAGTTCGTTTGCAGGAACACTTTGAAATTGGAGGTTTCACTTCATTTTCCCCTATAGGGATACATGCATTTGGAACTCTAACTCAAACGCGGTTGGTACTAGCTGCATGAAACTTGACTCACTCAGTTAGTTCTCAGTGCACTCTCTATGCTTTGTTTCCTGTTGAAGTAGCCCTAAGCAGAGGCAAGGAAAATATCCTTTCATTTGAAAGTGTTTGCAGAGCTTCCACAGAACTCTGAGTTTACTGGAATCTCAGCAAAATTTTTTCACCCGATCTTGATGATACTTGGCAGCAAAGATGAGTATACCGGTTTCACTTGGCTGCCCAAATTTCGTTCTTCAGGGTTGAAGCGTTCGTTTGCAGGAGCACTTTGAGTTTTAAGTTTCACTTCCTTTTCCCTTATGGGGATACATGCATTTGGAACTGTATATCCAACACGGTTTGTGCTAGCTTCTTCAAACTTGACTCACTCAATTCGTTCTCGGTGTGCTCTCTATGCCTTGTTCCCTGTGGTGGTAGCTCTAAGCGGAGGCAAGGAACATACACTTTCATTTGAAAGCATTTGCAAAGCTGCAGAGAACTCTGAGTTCACTGGAATCTCAGCAAATGTTTATTCACCCGAACTTGTTGATACTTGGTAGAAAAAATGTGTATACCAGTTGCTCTTGGCAGCACAAATTTTGTTCTGCTAGGCTGAATCATTCCTTTGCAGGATGACTTGGATCAGTCAGGTTTTACTACATTTTCCCCTATAGGGATACATGCTTTTGGAGATCGAAATCAAACACGGTTTGTGCTAGCTGCTTGAAAATTGACTCACTGAATGAGTTCTCATTGTGCTCTCTATGCTTTGTTACCGGTTTATGTACACCGAAGCAGAGCAGAGAAAAATAAACTTTCATTTGAAAGTGTTTGTAGAGCATCCACAGAACAGAGTTTACTGGACTCTCAGCAGATATTTTTTCACCCGATCTTGTTGATACTTGGCAGCAAAACTGAGTAGATGAGTTGCACTTGGCAGCCCAAATTTCGTCATCTTATGTTGAAGAGTTCCTTTGCAGGAACACTTTGAATTTTCAGGTTTAACTTCTTTTTTCCCTATAGGAATACATGCATTTGGAATGCTCAATCAAACACAGTTTGTGATACCTGTTTGAAACTTGGCCCACTCAATGACTTCTCAGTGGCTCTTTATGCATTGTCCCCTGCTGAAGTATCCCCAAGCAGAGGCAAGGAAAATACACTTTCTTATGTAGGTGTTTGCAGAGCTTCCACAAAACTCCCAAGTTTACTGGAATTTCAGCGAATATTTTTTCACTTGAGCTTGTTGATACTAGGTAAGAAAGATGAGCATACCAGTTGCATTTGGCTGCCAAAATTTCGTTCTTCTACGTTGAAACATTTGCTTTCAGGAAGACATTGAATTTGGGGGGTTTCTCATCATTTTAACCTATAGGAATACATGCATTTGGAGCTCTAAATCAAACACTGTTTGTGCCAGCTGCTTGAAGCTTGACTCACTCAATTAGTTCCCAGTGTGCTCTCTGTGATTGGTTCCCTGGTGAAGTGGTCCTAAGTGGAGGCAAGGAACATTCGCTTTCCTAAGAAAGCATTTACAGTGCTTCAACAGAGCTCCAAGTTAACTGGAATCTCTGCAAATAATTACTCACCTGATCTTCATGATACTTGTCAGGAAAGATGAGTTTACCAGTTGCACTTAGCTACCCAAATTTCGTTCTTCTAGGTTGAAAAGTTCGTTTGCAGGAACGCTTTTGAATGTTTAGGTTTCACTTCCTTTTCCCTTATAGGGATACATGCATCTGGAATTATACATCAAACACGGTTTACGCTAGCTGCTTGAAACTGAAACTCACTCAACTAGTTCTCAGTGTGATCTCTATGCTTTGTTTTCTGTTGAAGTAACCCTAAGCAGAGGCAAGGGAAAGAAACTTTCATTTGAAAGCCTTTGCAGTGACTCCACAGAACTGTGAGTTTCCTGGATTCTCAGCAAATATTTTTTCACCCTAACTTGTTGTGACTCGACAGCAAAGATAAGTAGACCGGTTGCATTTGGCTGCCCAAATTTAGATCTTCTAGGTTGAATAGTTCGTTTGCAGGAACACTTTGAAATTGGAGGTTTCACTTCATTTTCCCCTATAGGGATACATGCATTTGGAACTCTAACTCAAACGCGGTTGGTACTAGCTGCATGAAACTTGACTCACTCAGTTAGTTCTCAGTGCACTCTCTATGCTTTGTTTCCTGTTGAAGTAGCCCTAAGCAGAGGCAAGGAAAATATCCTTTCATTTGAAAGTGTTTGCAGAGCTTCCACAGAACTCTGAGTTTACTGGAATCTCAGCAAAATTTTTTCACCCGATCTTGATGATACTTGGCAGCAAAGATGAGTATACCGGTTTCACTTGGCTGCCCAAATTTCGTTCTTCAGGGTTGAAGCGTTCGTTTGCAGGAGCACTTTGAGTTTTAAGTTTCACTTCCTTTTCCCTTATGGGGATACATGCATTTGGAACTGTATATCCAACACGGTTTGTGCTAGCTTCTTCAAACTTGACTCACTCAATTCGTTCTCGGTGTGCTCTCTATGCCTTGTTCCCTGTGGTGGTAGCTCTAAGCGGAGGCAAGGAACATACACTTTCATTTGAAAGCATTTGCAAAGCTGCAGAGAACTCTGAGTTCACTGGAATCTCAGCAAATGTTTATTCACCCGAACTTGTTGATACTTGGTAGAAAAAATGTGTATACCAGTTGCTCTTGGCAGCACAAATTTTGTTCTGCTAGGCTGAATCATTCCTTTGCAGGATGGCTTGGATCAGTCAGGTTTTACTACATTTTCCCCTATAGGGATACATGCTTTTGGAGATCGAAATCAAACACGGTTTGTGCTAGCTGCTTGAAAATTGACTCACTGAATGAGTTCTCATTGTGCTCTCTATGCTTTGTTACCGGTTTATGTACACCGAAGCAGAGCAGAGAAAAATAAACTTTCATTTGAAAGTGTTTGTAGAGCATCCACAGAACAGAGTTTACTGGACTCTCAGCAGATATTTTTTCACCCGATCTTGTTGATACTTGGCAGCAAAACTGAGTAGATGAGTTGCACTTGGCAGCCCAAATTTCGTCATCTTATGTTGAAGAGTTCCTTTGCAGGAACACTTTGAATTTTCAGGTTTAACTTCTTTTTTCCCTATAGGAATACATGCATTTGGAATGCTCAATCAAACACAGTTTGTGATACCTGTTTGAAACTTGGCCCACTCAATGACTTCTCAGTGGCTCTTTATGCATTGTCCCCTGCTGAAGTATCCCCAAGCAGAGGCAAGGAAAATACACTTTCTTATGTAGGTGTTTGCAGAGCTTCCACAAAACTCCCAAGTTTACTGGAATTTCAGCGAATATTTTTTCACTTGAGCTTGTTGATACTAGGTAAGAAAGATGAGCATACCAGTTGCATTTGGCTGCCAAAATTTCGTTCTTCTACGTTGAAACATTTGCTTTCAGGAAGACATTGAATTTGGGGGGTTTCTCATCATTTTAACCTATAGGAATACATGCATTTGGAGCTCTAAATCAAACACTGTTTGTGCCAGCTGCTTGAAGCTTGACTCACTCAATTAGTTCCCGGTGTGCTCTCTGTGATTGGTTCCCTGGTGAAGTGGTCCTAAGTGGAGGCAAGGAACATTCGCTTTCCTAAGAAAGCATTTACAGTGCTTCAACAGAGCTCCAAGTTAACTGGAATCTCTGCAAATAATTACTCACCTGATCTTGATGATACTTGTCAGGAAAGATGAGTTTACCAGTTGCACTTAGCTACCCAAATTTCGTTCTTCTAGGTTGAAAAGTTCGTTTGCAGGAACGCTTTTGAATGTTTAGGTTTCACTTCCTTTTCCCTTATAGGGATACATGCATCTGGAATTATACATCAAACACGGTTTACGCTAGCTGCTTGAAACTGAAACTCACTCAACTAGTTCTCAGTGTGATCTCTATGCTTTGTTTTCTGTTGAAGTAACCCTAAGCAGAGGCAAGGGAAAGAAACTTTCATTTGAAAGCCTTTGCAGTGACTCCACAGAACTGTGAGTTTCCTGGATTCTCAGCAAATATTTTTTCACCCTAACTTGTTGTGACTCGACAGCAAAGATAAGTAGACCGGTTGCATTTGGCTGCCCAAATTTAGATCTTCTAGGTTGAATAGTTCGTTTGCAGGAACACTTTGAAATTGGAGGTTTCACTTCATTTTCCCCTATAGGGATACATGCATTTGGAACTCTAACTCAAACGCGGTTGGTACTAGCTGCATGAAAGTTGACTCACTCAGTTAGTTCTCAGTGCACTCTCTATGCTTTGTTTCCTGTTGAAGTAGCCCTAAGCAGAGGCAAGGAAAATATACTTTCATTTGAAAGTGTTTGCAGAGCTTCCACAGAACTCTGAGTTTACTGGAATCTCAGCAACATTTTTTCACCCGATCTTGATGATACTTGGCAGCAAAGATGAGTATACCGGTTTCACTTGGCTGCCCAAATTTCGTTCTTCAGGGTTGAAGCGTTCGTTTGCAGGAGCACTTTGAATTTTAAGTTTCACTTCCTTTTCCCTTATGGGGATACATGCTTTTGGAACTGTATATCCAACACGGTTTGTGCTAGCTTCTTCAAACTTGACTCACTCAATTCGTTCTTGGTGTGCTCTCTAGGCTTTGTTCCCTGTGGTAGTAGCTCTAAGCGGAGGCAAGGAACATACACTTTCATTTGAAAGCATTTGCAAAGCTTGCACAGAACTCTGAGTTCACTGGAATCTCAGCAAATGTTTATTCACCCGAACTTGTTGATACTTGGTAGAAAAAAATGTGTATACCAGTTGCTCTTGGCAGCAAAAATTTTGTTCTGCTAGGCTGAATCTTTCCTTTGCAGGATGACTTGGATTAGTTAGGTTTTACTACATTTTCCCCTATAGGGATACATGCTTTTGGAGATCGAAATCAAACACGGTTTGTGCTAGCTGCTTGAAAATTGACTCACTGAATGAATTCTCATTGTGCTCTCTATGCTTTGTTACCGGTTTATGTACACCGAAGCAGAGCAGAGAAAAATAAACTTTCATTTGAAAGTGTTTGTAGAGCATCCACAGAACAGAGTTTACTGGACTCTCAGCAGATATTTTTTCACCCGATCTTGTTGATACTTGGCAGCCAAACTGAGTAGATGAGTTGCACTTGGCAGCCCAAATTTCGTCATCTTATGTTGAAGAGTTCCTTTGCAGGAACACTTTGAATTTTCAGGTTTAACTTCTTTTTTCCCTATGGGAATACATGCATTTGGAATGCTCAATCAAACACAGTTTGTGATACCTGTTTGAAACTTGGCCCACTCAATGACTTCTCAGTGGCTCTTTATGCATTGTCCCCTGCTGAAGTATCCCCCAGCAGAGGCAAGGAAAATACACTTTCTTATGGAAGTGTTTGCAGAGCTTCCACAAAACTCCCAAGTTTACTGGAATTTCAGCGAATATTTTTTCACTTGATATTGTTGATACTAGGTAAGAAAGATGAGCATACCAGTTGCATTTGGCTGCCAAAATTTCGTTCTTCTACGTTGAAACATTTGCTTTCAGGAAGATATTGAATTTGGGGGGTTTCTCTTCATTTTAACCTATAGGAATACATGCATTTGGAATGCTAAATCAAACACTCTTTGTGCTAGCTGCATGAAGCTTGACTCACTCAATTAGTTCCTGGTGTGCTCTCTGTGATTGGTTCCCTGGTGAAGTGGTCCTAAGTGGAGGCAAGGAACATTCGCTTTCCTAAGAAAGCATTTACCGAGCTTCAACAGAGCTCCGAGTTAACTGGAATCTCTGCAAATATTTACTCACCTGATCTTGATGATACTTGTCAGGAAAGACGAGTTTACCAGTTGCACTTAGCTACCCAAATTTCGTTCTTCTAGGTTGAAAAGTTCGTTTGCAGGAACGCTTTTGAATGTTTAGGTTTCACTTCCTTTTCCCTTATAGGGATACATGCATCTGGAATTATACATCAAACACGGTTTATGCTAGCTGCTTGAAACTGAAACTCACTCAACTAGTTCTCAGTGTGATCTCTATGCTTTGTTTTCTGTGGAAGTAACCGTAAGCAGAGGCAAGGTAAAGAAACTTTCATTTGAATGCCTTTGCAGTGATTCCACAGAACTGTGAGTTTCCTGGATTCTCAGCAAATATTTTTTCACCCTAACTTGTTGTGACTCGACAGCAAAGATAAGTAGACCGGTTGCATTTGGCTGCCCAAATTTAGATCTTCTAGGTTGAATAGTTCGTTTGCAGGAACACTTTGAAATTGGAGGTTTCACTTCATTTTCCCCTATAGGGATACATGCATTTGGAACTCTAACTCAAACGCGGTTGGTACTAGCTGCATGAAAGTTGACTCACTCAGTTAGTTCTCAGTGCACTCTCTATGCTTTGTTTCCTGTTGAAGTAGCCCTAAGCAGAGGCAAGGAAAATATACTTTCATTTGAAAGTGTTTGCAGAGCTTCCACAGAACTCTGAGTTTACTGGAATCTCAGCAACATTTTTTCACCCGATCTTGATGATACTTGGCAGCAACGATGAGGATACCGGTTTCACTTGGCTGCCCAAATTTCGTTCTTCAGGGTTGAAGCGTTCGTTTGCAGGAGCACTTTGAATTTTAAGTTTCACTTCCTTTTCCCTTATGGGGATACATGCATTTGGAACTGTATATCCAACACGGTTTGTGCTAGCTTCTTCAAACTTGACTCACTCAATTCGTTCTCGGTGTGCTCTCTAGGCTTTGTTCCCTGTGGTAGTAGCTCTAAGCGGAGGCAAGGAACATACACTTTCATTTGAAAGCATTTGCAAAGCTTGCACAGAACTCTGAGTTTACTGGAATCTCAGCAAATGTTTATTCACCGGAACTTGTTGATACTTGGTAGAAAAAATGTGTATACCAGTTGCTCTTGGCAGCAAAAATTTTGTTCTGCTGGCTGAATCATTCCTTTGCAGGATGACTTGGATTAGTTAGGTTTTACTACATTTTCCCCTATAGGGATACATGCTTTTGGAAATCGAAATCAAACACGGTTTGTGCTAGCTGCTTGAAAATTGACTCACTGAATGAATTCTCAGTGTGCTCTCTATGCTTTGTTACCGGTTTATGTACACCGAAGCAGAGCAGAGAAAAATAAACTTTCATTTGAAAGTGTTTGGAGAGCATCCACAGAACAGAGTTTACTGGACTCTCAGCAAATATTTTTTCACCCGATCTTGTTGATACTTGGCAGCAAAACTGAGTAGATGAGTTGCACTTGGCAGCCCAAATTTCGTCATCTTTTGTTGAAGAGTTCCTTTGCAGGAACACTTTGAATTTTCAGGTTTAACTTCTTTTTTCCCTATAGGAATACATGCATTTGGAATGCTCAATCAAACACAGTTTGTGATACCTGTTTGAAACTTGGCCCACTCAATGACTTCTCAGTGGCGCTTTATGCATTGTCCCCTGCTGAAGTATCCCCCAGTAGAGGCAAGGAAAATACACTTTCTTATGGAAGTGTTTGCAGAGCTTCCACAAAACTCCCAAGTTTACTGGAATTTCAGCGAATCTTTTTTCACTTGATCTTGTTGATACTAGGTAAGAAAGATGAGCATACCAGTTGCATTTGGCTGCCAAAATTTCGTTCTTCTACGTTGAAACATTTGCTTTCAGGAAGACATTGAATTTTGGGGGTTTCTCTTCATTTTAACCTATAGGAATACATGCATTTGGAACGCTAAATCAAACACTCTTTGTGCTAGCTGCTTGAAGCTTGACTCACTCAATTAGTTCCTGGTGTGCTCTCTGTGATTGGTTCCCTGGTGAAGTGGTCCTAAGTGGAGGCAAGGAACATTCGCTTTCCTAAGAAAGCATTTACCGAGCTTCAACAGAGCTCCGAGTTAACTGGAATCTCTGCAAATATTTACTCACCTGATCTTGATGATACTTGTCAGGAAAGACGAGTTTACCAGTTGCACTTAGCTACCCAAATTTCGTTCTTCTAGGTTGAAAAGTTCGTTTGCAGGAACGCTTTTGAATGTTTAGGTTTCACTTCCTTTTCCCTTATAGGGATACATGCATCTGGAATTATACATCAAACACGGTTTATGCTAGCTGCTTGAAACTGAAACTCACTCAACTAGTTCTCAGTGTGATCTCTATGCTTTGTTTTCTGTGGAAGTAACCCTAAGCAGAGGCAAGGGAAAGAAACTTTCATTTGAAAGCCTTTGCAGTGATTCCACAGAACTGTGAGTTTCCTGGATTCTCAGCAAATATTTTTTCACCCTAACTTGTTGTGACTCGACAGCAAAGATAAGTAGACCGGTTGCATTTGGCTGCCCAAATTTAGATGTTCTAGGTTGAATAGTTCGTTTGCAGGAACACTTTGAAATTGGAGGTTTCACTTCATTTTCCCCTATAGGGATACATGCATTTGGAACTCTAACTCAAACGCGGTTGGTACTAGCTGCATGAAAGTTGACTCACTCAGTTAGTTCTCAGTGCACTCTCTATGCTTTGTTTCCTGTTGAAGTAGCCCTAAGCAGAGGCAAGGAAAATATACTTTCATTTGAAAGTGTTTGCAGAGCTTCCACAGAACTCTGAGTTTACTGGAATCTCAGCAACATTTTTTCACCCGATCTTGATGATACTTGGCAGCAACGATGAGGATACCGGTTTCACTTGGCTGCCCAAATTTCGTTCTTCAGGGTTGAAGCGTTCGTTTGCAGGAGCACTTTGAATTTTAAGTTTCACTTCCTTTTCCCTTATGGGGATACATGCATTTGGAACTGTATATCCAACACGGTTTGTGCTAGCTTCTTCAAACTTGACTCACTCAATTCGTTCTCGGTGTGCTCTCTAGGCTTTGTTCCCTGTGGTAGTAGCTCTAAGCGGAGGCAAGGAACATACACTTTCATTTGAAAGCATTTGCAAAGCTTGCCCAGAACTCTGAGTTTACTGGAATCTCAGCAAATGTTTATTCACCCGAACTTGTTGATACTTGGTAGAAAAAATGTGTATACCAGTTGCTCTGTTGCTCTTGGCAGCACAAATTTTGTTCTGCTAGGCTGAATCATTCCTTTGCAGGATGACTTGGATTAGGTAGGTTTTACTACATTTTCCCCTATAGGGATACATGCTTTTGGAAATCGAAATCAAACACGGTTTGTGCTAGCTGCTTGAAAATTGACTCACTGAATGAATTCTCATTGTGCTCTCTATGCTTTGTTACCGGTTTACGTACACCGAAGCAGAGCAGAGAAAAATAAACTTTCATTTGAAAGTGTTTGTAGAGCATCCACAGAACAGAGTTTACTGGACTCTCAGCAAATATTTTTTCACCCGATCTTGTTGATACTTGGCAGCCAAACTGAGTAGATGAGTTGCACTTGGCATCCCAAATTTCGTCATCTTATGTTGAAGAGTTCCTTTGCAGGAACACTTTGAATTTTCAGGTTTAACTTCTTTTTTCCCTATAGGAATACATGCATTTGGAATGCTCAATCAAACACAGTTTGTGATACCTGTTTGAAACTTGGCCCACTCAATGACTTCTCAGTGGCTCTTTATGCATTGTCCCCTGCTGAAGTATCCCCCAGCAGAGGCAAGGAAAATACACTTTCTTATGTAAGTGTTTGCAGAGCTTCCACAAAACTCCCAAGTTTACTGGAATTTCAGCGAATCTTTTTTCACTTGATCTTGTTGATACTAGGTAAGAAAGATGACCATACCAGTTGCATTTGGCTGCCAAAATTTCGTTCTTCTACGTTGAAACATTTGCTTTCAGGAAGACATTGAATTTTGGGGGTTTCTCTTCATTTTAACCTATAGGAATACATGCATTTGGAACGCTAAATCAAACACTCTTTGTGCTAGCTGCTTGAAGCTTGACTCACTCAATTAGTTCCCGGTGTGCTCTCTGTGATTGGTTCCCTGGTGAAGTGGTCCTAAGTGGAGGCAAGGAACATTCGCTTTCCTAAGAAAGCATTTACCGAGCTTCAACAGAGCTCCGAGTTAACAGGAATCTCTGCAAATATTTACTCATCTGATCTTGATGATACTTGTCAGGAAAGACGAGTTTACCAGTTGCACTTAGCTACCCAAATTTCGTTCTTCTAGGTTGAAAAGTTCGTTTGCAGGAACGCTTTTGAATGTTTAGGTTTCAATTCCTTTTCCCTTATAGGGATACATGCATCTGGAATAATACATCAAACACGGTTTATGCTAGCTGCTTGAAACTGAAACTCACTCAACTAGTTCTCTGTGTGATCTCTATGCTTTGTTTCCTGTTGAAGAAGCCCTAAGCGAGGCAAGGAAAATATACTTTCATTTGAAAGTGTTTGCAGAGCTTCCACAGAACTCTGAGTTTACTGGAATCTCAGCAAATATTTTTTCACCCTAACTTGTTGTGACTCGACAGCAAAGATAAGTAGACCGGTTGCATTTGGCTGCCCAAATTTAGATCTTCTAGGTTGAATAGTTCGTTTGCAGGAACACTTTGAAATTGGAGGTTTCACTTCATTTTCCCCTATAGGGATACATGCATTTGGAACTCTAACTCAAACGCGGTTGGTACTAGCTGCATGAAAGTTGACTCACTCAGTTAGTTCTCAGTGCACTCTCTATGCTTTGTTTCCTGTTGAAGTAGCCCTAAGCAGAGGCAAGGAAAATATCCTTTCATTTGAAAGTGTTTGCAGAGCTTCCACAGAACTCTGAGTTTACTGGAATCTCCGCAACATTTTTTCACCCAATCTTGATGATACTTGGCAGCAAAGATGAGTATACCGGTTTCACTTGGCTGCCCAAATTTCGTTCTTCAGGGTTGAAGCGTTCGTTTGCAGGAGCACTTTGAATTTTAAGTTTCACTTCCTTTTCCCTTATGGGGATACATGCATTTGGAACTGTATATCCAACACGGTTTGTGCTAGCTTCTTCAAACTTGACTCACTCAATTCATTCTCGGTGTGCTCTCTAGGCTTTGTTCCCTGTGGTAGTAGCTCTAAGCGGAGGCAAGGAACATACACTTTCATTTGAAAGCATTTGCAAAGCTGCAGAGAACTCTGAGTTTACTGGAATCTCAGCAAATGTTTATTCACCCGAACATTTGAAAGCCTTTGCAGTGATTCCACAGAACTGTGAGTTTCCTGGATTCTCAGCAAATATTTTTTCACCCTAACTTGTTGTGACTCGACAGCAAAGATAAGTAGACCGGTTGCATTTGGCTGCCCAAATTTAGATCTTCTAGGTTGAATAGTTCGTTTGCAGGAACACTTTGAAATTGGAGGTTTCACTTCATTTTCCCCTATAGGGATACATGCATTTGGAACTCTAACTCAAACGCGGTTGGTACTAGCTGCATGAAACTTGACTCACTCAGTTAGTTCTCAGTGCACTCTCTATGCTTTGTTTCCTGTTGAAGTAGCCCTAAGCAGAGGCAAGGAAAATATCCTTTCATTTGAAAGTGTTTGCAGAGCTTCCACAGAACTCTGAGTTTACTGGAATCTCAGCAAATGTTTATTCACCCGAACTGGTTGATACTTGGCAGCCAAACTGAGTAGATGAGTTGCACTTGGCATCCCAAATTTCGTCATCTTATGTTGAAGAGTTCCTTTACAGGAACACTTTGAATTTTCAGGTTTAACTTCTTTTTTCCCTATAGGAATACATGCATTTGGAATGCTCAATCAAACACAGTTTGTGATACCTGTTTGAAACTTGGCCCACTCAATGACTTCTCAGTGGCTCTTTATGCATTGTCCCCTGCTGAAGTATCCCCCAGCAGAGGCAAGGAAAATACACTTTCTTATGGAAGTGTTTGCAGAGCTTCCACAAAACTCCCAAGTTTACTGGAATTTCAGCGAATCTTTTTTCACTTGATCTTGTTGATACTAGGTAAGAAAGATGAGCATACCAGTTGCATTTGGCTGCCAAAATTTCGTTCTTCTACGTTGAAACATTTGCTTTCAGGAAGACATTGAATTTTGGGGGTTTCTCTTCATTTTAACCTATAGGAATACATGCATTTGGAACGCTAAATCAAACACTCTTTGTGCTAGCTGCTTGAAGCTTGACTCACTCAATTAGTTCCCAGTGTGCTCTCTGTGATTGGTTCCCTGGTGAAGTGGTCCTAAGTGGAGGCAAGGAACATTCGCTTTCCTAAGAAAGCATTTACCGAGCTTCAACAGAGCTCCGAGTTAACTGGAATCTCTGCAAATATTTACTCACCTGATCTTGATGATACTTGTCAGGAAAGACGAGTTTACCAGTTGCACTTAGCTACCCAAATTTCGTTCTTCTAGGTTGAAAAGTTCGTTTGCAGGAACGCTTTTGAATGTTTAGGTTTCACTTCCTTTTCCCTTATAGGGATACATGCATCTGGAATAATACATCAAACACGGTTTATGCTGGCTGCTTGAAACTGAAACTCACTCAACTAGTTCTCTGTGTGATCTCTATGCTTTGTTTCCTGTTGAAGAAGCCCTAAGCGAGGCAAGGAAAATATACTTTCATTTGAAAGTGTTTGCAGAGCTTCCACAGAACTCTGAGTTTACTGGAATCTCAGCAACATTTTTTCACCCGATCTTGATGATACTTGGCAGCAAAGATGAGTATACCGGTTTCACTTGGCTGCCCAAATTTCGTTCTTCAGGGTTGAAGCGTTCGTTTGCAGGAGCACTTTGAATTTTAAGTTTCACTTCCTTTTCCCTTATGGGGATACATGCATTTGGAACTGTATATCCAACACGGTTTGTGCTAGCTTCTTCAAACTTGACTCACTCAATTCGTTCTCTGTGTGCTCTCTAGGCTTTTTTCCCTGTGGTAGTAGCTCTAAGCGGAGGCAAGGAACATACACTTTCATTTGAATGCATTTGCAAAGCTTGCCCAGAACTCTGAGTTTACTGGAATCTCAGCAAATATTTATTCACCCGAACTTGTTGATACTTGGTAGAAAAATTGTGTATACCAGTTGCTCTTGGCAGCACAAATTTTGTTCTGCTAGGCTGAATCATTCCTTTGCAGGATGACTTGGATTAGTTAGGGTTTACTACATTTTCCCCTATAGGGATACATGCTTTTGGAAATCGAAATCAAAAACGGTTTGTGCTAGCTGCTTGAAAATTGACTCACTGAATGAATTCTCATTGTGCTCTCTATGCTTTGTTCCCGGTTTATGTACACCGAAGCAGAGCAGAGAAAAATAAACTTTCATTTGAAAGTGTTTGTAGAGCATCCACAGAACAGAGTTTCCTGGACTCTCAGCAAATATTTTTTCACCCGATCTTGTTGATACTTGGCAGCAAAACTGAGTAGATGAGTTGCACTTGGCAGCCCAAATTTCGTCATCTTATGTTGAAGAGTTCCTTTGCAGGAACACTTTGAATTTTCAGGTTTAACTTCTTTTTTCCCTATAGGAATACATTCATTTGGAATGCTCAATCAAACACAGTTTGTGATACCTGTTTGAAACTTGGCCCACTCAATGACTTCTCAGTGGCTCTTTAAGCATTGTCCCCTGCTGAAGTATCCCAAAGCAGAGGCAACGAAAATACACTTTCTTATGTAAGTGTTTGCAGAGCTTCCACAAAACTCCCAAGTTTACTGGAATTTCAGCGAATCTTTTTTCACTTGATCTTGTTGATACTAGGTAAGAAAGATGAGCATACCAGTTGCATTTGGCTGCCAAAATTTCGTTCTTCTACGTTGAAACATTTGCTTTCAGGAAGACATGGAATTTTGGGGGTTTCTCTTCATTTTAACCTATAGGAATACATGCATTTGGAACGCTAAATCAAACACTCTTTGTGCTAGCTGCTTGAAGCTTGACTCACTCAATTAGTTCCCGGTGTGCTCTCTGTGATTGGTTCCCTGGTGAAGTGGTCCTAAGTGGAGGCAAGGAACATTCGCTTTCCTAAGAAAGCATTTACCGAGCTTCAACAGAGCTCCGAGTTAACTGGAATCTCTGCAAATATTTACTCACCTGATCTTGATGATACTTGTCAGGAAAGACGAGTTTACCAGTTGCACTTAGCTACCCAAATTTCGTTCTTCTAGGTTGAAAAGTTCGTTTGCAGGAACGCTTTTGAATGTTTAGGTTTCACTTCCTTTTCCCTTATAGGGATACATGCATCTGGAATTATACATCAAACACGGTTTATGCTAGCTGCTTGAAACTGAAACTCACTCAACTAGTTCTCAGTGTGATCTCTATGCTTTGTTTTCTGTGGAAGTAACCCTAAGCAGAGGAAAGGGAAAGAAACTTTCATTTGAAAGCCTTTGCAGTGATTCCACAGAACTGTGAGTTTCCTGGATTCTCAGCAAATATTTTTTCACCCTAACTTGTTGTGACTCGACAGCAAAGATAAGTAGACCGGTTGCATTTGGCTGCCCAAATTTAGATGTTCTAGGTTGAATAGTTCGTTTGCAGGAACACTTTGAAATTGGAGGTTTCACTTCATTTTCCCCTATAGGGATACATGCATTTGGAACTCTAACTCAAACGCGGTTGGTACTAGCTGCATGAAAGTTGACTTACTCAGTTAGTTCTCAGTGCACTCTCTATGCTTTGTTTCCTGTTGAAGTAGCCCTAAGCAGAGGCAAGGAAAATATTCTTTCATTTGAAAGTGTTTGCAGAGCTTCCAAAGAACTCTGAGTTTACTGGAATCTCAGCAAAATTTTTTCACCCGATCTTGATGATACTTGGCAGCAAAGATGAGTATACCGGTTTCACTTGGCTGCCCAAATTTCGTTCTTCAGGGTTGAAGCGTTCGTTTGCAGGAGCACTTTGAATTTTAAGTTTCACTTCCTTTTCCCTTATGGGGATACATGCATTTGGAACTGTATATCGAACACGGTTTGTGCTAGCTTCTTCAAACTTGACTCACTCAATTCGTTCTCGGTGTGCTCTCTAGGCTTTGTTCCCTGTGGTAGTAGCTCTAAGCGGAGGCAAGGAACATACACTTTCATTTGAAAGCATTTGCAAAGCTTGCACAGAACTCTGAGTTTACTGGAATCTCAGCAAATGTTTATTCACCCGAACTTGTTGATACTTGGTAGAAAAATTGTGTATACCAGTTGCTCTTGGTAGCAAAAATTCTGTTCTGCTAGGCTGAATCATTCCTTTGCAGGATGACTTGGATTAGTTAGGTTTTACTACATTTTCCCCTATAGGGATACATGCTTTTGGAAATCGAAATCAAACACGGTTTGTGCTAGCTGCTTGAAAATTGACTCACTGAATGAATTCTCATTGTGCTCTCTTTGCTTTGTTACCGGTTTATGTACACCGAAGCAGAGCAGAGAAAAATAAACTTTCATTTGAAAGTGTTTGTAGAGCATCCACAGAACAGAGTTTACTGGACTCCCAGCAAATATTTTTTCACCCGATCTTGTTGATACTTGGCAGCAAAACTGAGTAGATGAGTTGCGCTTGGCAGCCCAAATTTCGTCATCTTATGTTGAAGAGTTCCTTTGCAGGAACACTTTGAATTCTCAGGTTTAACTTCTTTTTTCCCTATAGGAATACATGCATTTGGAATGCTCAATCAAACACAGTTTGTGATACCTGTTTGAAACTTGGCCCACTCAATGACTTCTCAGTGGCTCTTTATGCATTGTCCCCTGCTGAAGTATCCCCCAGCAGAGGCAAGGAAAATACACTTTCTTATGGAAGTGTTTGCAGAGCTTCCACAAAACTCCCAAGTTTACTGGAATTTCAGCGAATCTTTTTTCACTTGATCTTGTTGATACTAGGTATGAAAGATGAGCATAGCAGTTGCATTTGGCTGCCAAAATTTCGTTCTTCTACGTTGAAACATTTGCTTTCAGGAAGACATTGAATTTTGGGGGTTTCTCTTCATTTTAACCTATAGGAATACATGCATTTGGAACGCTAAATCAAACACTCTTTGTGCTAGCTGCTTAAAGCTTGACTCAGTCAATTAGTTCCTGGTGTGCTCTCTGTGATTGGTTCCCTGGTGAAGTGGTCCTAAGTGGAGGCAAGGAACATTCGCTTTCCTAAGAAAGCATTTACTGAGCTTCAACAGAGCTCCGAGTTAACTGGAATCTCTGCAAATATTTACTCAGCTGATCTTGATGATACTTGTCAGGAAAGACGAGTTTACCAGTTGCACTTAGCTACCCAAATTTCGTTCTTCTAGGTTGAAAAGTTCGTTTGCAGGAACGCATTTGAATGTTTAGGTTTCACTTCCTTTTCCCTTTTAGGGATACATGCATCTGGAATTATACATCAAACACGGTTTATGCTAGCTGCTTGAAACTGAAACTCACTCAACTAGTTCTCAGTGTGATCTCTATGCTTTGTTTTCTGTGGAAGTAACCCTAAGCATAGGCAAGGGAAAGAAACTTTCATTTGAAAGCATTTGCAGTGATTCCACAGAACTGTGAGTTTCCTGGATTCTCAGCAAATATTTTTTCACCCTAACTTGTTGTGACTCGACAGCAAAGATAAGTAGACCGGTTGCATTTGGCTGCCCAAATTTAGATGTTCTAGGTTGAATAGTTCGTTTGCAGGAACACTTTGAAATTGGAGGTTTCACTTCATTTTCCCCTATAGGGATACATGCATTTGGAACTCTAACTCAAACGCGGTTGGTACTAGCTGCATGAAAGTTGACTCACTCAGTTAGTTCTCAGTGCACTCTCTATGCTTTGTTTCCTGTTGAAGTAGCCCTAAGCAGAGGCAAGGAAAATATCCTTTCATTTGAAAGTGTTTGCAGAGCTTCCACAGAACTCTGAGTTTACTGGAATCTCAGCAACATTTTTTCACCCGATCTTGATGATACTTGGCAGCAAAGATGAGTACACCGGTTTCACTTGGCTGCCCAAATTTCGTTCTTCAGGGTTGATGCGTTCGTTTGCAGGAGCACTTTGAATTTTAAGTTTCACTTCCTTTTCCCTTATGGGGATACATGCATTTGGAACTGTATATCCAACACGGTTTGTGCTAGCTTCTTCAAACTTGACTCACTCAATTCGTTCTCGGTGTGCTCTCTATGCTTTGTTCCCTGTGGTAGTAGCTCTAAGCGGAGGCAAGGAACATACACTTTCATTTGAAAGCATTTGCAAAGCTTGCACAGAACTCTGAGTTTACTGGAATCTCAGCAAATGTTTATTCACCCGAACTTGTTGATACTTGGTAGAAAAAATGTGTATACCAGTTGCTCTTGGCAGCACAAATTTTGTTCTGCTAGGCTGAATCATTCCTTTGCAGGATGATTTGGATTAGTTAGGTTTTACTACATGTTCCCCTATAGGGATACATGCTTTTGGAAATCGAAATCAAACACGGTTTGTGCTAGATGCTTGAAAATTGACTCACTGAATGAATTCTCAGTGTGCTCTCTATGCTTTGTTACCGGTTTACATACACCGAAGCAGAGCAGAGAAAAATAAACTTTCATTTGAAAGTGTTTGTAGAGCATCCACAGAACAGATTTTACTGGACTCCCAGCAAATATTTTTTCACCCGATCTTGGTGATACTTGGCAGCAAAACTGAGTAGATGAGTTGCGCTTGGCAGCCCAAATTTCGTCATCTTATGTTGAAGAGTTCCTTTGCAGGAACACTTTGAATTCTCAGGTTTAACTTCTTTTTTCCCTATAGGAATACATGCATTTGGAATGCTCAATCAAACACAGTTTGTGATACCTGTTTGAAACTTGGCCCACTCAATGACTTCTCAGTGGCTCTTTATGCATTGTCCCCTGCTGAAGTATCCCCCAGCAGAGGCAAGGAAAATACACTTTCTTATGTAAGTGTTTGCAGAGCTTCCACAAAACTCCCAAGTTTACTGGAATTTCAGCGAATCTTTTTTCACTTGATCTTGTTGATACTAGGTATGAAAGATGAGCATAGCAGTTGCATTTGGCTGCCAAAATTTCGTTCTTCTACGTTGAAACATTTGCTTTCAGGAAGACATTGAATTTTGGGGGTTTCTCTTCATTTTAACCTATAGGGAATACATGCATTTGGAACGCTAAATCAAACACTCTTTGTGCTAGCTGCTTGAAGCTTGACTCAGTCAATTAGTTCCTGGTGTGCTCTCTGTGATTGGTTCCCTGGTGAAGTGGTCCTAAGTGGAGGCAAGGAACATTCGCTTTCCTAAGAAAGCATTTACCGAGCTTCAACAGAGCTCCGAGTTAACTGGAATCTCTGCAAATATTTACTCACCTGATCTTGATGATACTTGTCAGGAAAGACGAGTTTACCAGTTGCACTTAGCTACCCAAATTTCGTTCTTCTAGGTTGAAAAGTTCGTTTGCAGGAACGCTTTTGAATGTTTAGGTTTCACTTCCTTTTCCCTTATAGGGATACATGCATCTGGAATAATACATCAAACACGGTTTATGCTGGCTGCTTGAAACTGAAACTCACTCAACTAGTTCTCTGTGTGATCTCTATGCTTTGTTTCCTGTTGAAGAAGCCCTAAGCGAGGCAAGGAAAATATACTTTCATTTGAAAGTGTTTGCAGAGCTTCCACAGAACTCTGAGTTTACTGGAATCTCAGCAACATTTTTTCACCCGATCTTGATGATACTTGGCAGCAAAGATGAGTATACCGGTTTCACTTGGCTGCCCAAATTTCGTTCTTCAGGGTTGAAGCGTTCGTTTGCAGGAGCACTTTGAATTTTAAGTTTCACTTCCTTTTCCCTTATGGGGATACATGCATTTGGAACTGTATATCCAACACGGTTTGTGCTAGCTTCTTCAAACTTGACTCACTCAATTCGTTCTCGGTGTGCTCTCTATGCCTTGTTCCCTGTGGTGGTAGCTCTAAGCGGAGGCAAGGAACATACACTTTCATTTGAAAGCATTTGCAAAGCTGCAGAGAACTCTGAGTTCACTGGAATCTCAGCAAATGTTTATTCACCCGAACTTGTTGATACTTGGTAGAAAAAATGTGTATACCAGTTGCTCTTGGCAGCACAAATTTTGTTCTGCTAGGCTGAATCATTCCTTTGCAGGATGACTTGGATTAGTCAGGTTTTACTACATTTTCCCCTATAGGGATACATGCTTTTGGAGATCGAAATCAAACACGGTTTGTGCTAGCTGCTTGAAAATTGACTCACTGAATGAGTTCTCATTGTGCTCTCTATGCTTTGTTACCGGTTTATGTACACCGAAGCAGAGCAGAGAAAAATAAACTTTCATTTGAAAGTGTTTGTAGAGCATCCACAGAACAGAGTTTACTGGACTCTCAGCAGATATTTTTTCACCCGATCTTGTTGATACTTGGCAGCAAAACTGAGTAGATGAGTTGCACTTGGCAGCCCAAATTTCGTCATCTTATGTTGAAGAGTTCCTTTGCAGGAACACTTTGAATTTTCAGGTTTAACTTCTTTTTTCCCTATAGGAATACATGCATTTGGAATGCTCAATCAAACACAGTTTGTGATACCTGTTTGAAACTTGGCCCACTCAATGACTTCTCAGTGGCTCTTTATGCATTGTCCCCTGCTGAAGTATCCCCAAGCAGAGGCAAGGAAAATACACTTTCTTATGTAGGTGTTTGCAGAGCTTCCACAAAACTCCCAAGTTTACTGGAATTTCAGCGAATCTTTTTTCACTTGATCTTGTTGATACTAGGTAAGAAAGATGAGCATACCAGTTGCATTTGGCTGCCAAAATTTCGTTCTTCTACGTTGAAACATTTGCTTTCAGGAAGACATTGAATTTGGGGGGTTTCTCATCATTTTAACCTATAGGAATACATGCATTTGGAGCTCTAAATCAAACACTGTTTGTGCCAGGTGCCTGAAGCTTGACTCACTCAATTAGTTCCCGGTGTGCTCTCTGTGATTGGTTCCCTGGTGAAGTGGTCCTAAGTGGAGGCAAGGAACATTCGCTTTCCTAAGAAAGCATTTACAGTGCTTCAACAAAGCTCCAAGTTAACTGGAATCTCTGCAAATAATTACTCACCTGATCTTGATGACACTTGTCAGGAAAGATGAGTTTACCAGTTGCACTTAGCTACCCAAATTTCGTTCTTCTAGGTTGAAAAGTTCGTTTGCAGGAACGCTTTTGAATGTTTAGGTTTCACTTCCTTTTCCCATATAGGGATACATGCATCTGGAATTATACATCAAACACGGTTTAGGCTAGCTGCTTGAAACTGAAACTCACTCAACTAGTTCTCAGTGTGATCTCTATGCTTTGTTTTCTGTTGAAGTAACCCTAAGCAGAGGCAAGGGAAAGAAACTTTCATTTGAAAGCCTTTGCAGTGATTCCACAGAACTGTGAGTTTCCTGGATTCTCAGCAAATATTTTTTCACCCTAACTTGTTGTGACTCGACAGCAAAGATAAGTAGACCGGTTGCATTTGGCTGCCCAAATTTAGATGTTCTAGGTTGAATAGTTCGTTTGCAGGAACACTTTGGAATTTGAGGTTTCACTTCATTTTCCCCTATAGGGATACATGCATTTGGAACTCTAACTCAAACGCGGTTGGTACTACCTGCATGAAACTTGACTCCCTCAGTTAGTTCTCAGTGCACTCTCTATGCTTTGTTTCCTGTTGAAGTAGCCCTAAGCAGAGGCAAGGAAAATATCCTTTCATTTGAAAGTGTTTGCAGAGCTTCCACAGAACTCTGAGTTTACTGGAATCTCAGCAAAATTTTTTCACCCGATCTTGATGATACTTGGCAGCAAAGATGAGTATACCGGTTTCCCTTGGCTGCCCAAATTTCGTTCTTCAGGGTTGAAGCGTTCGTTTGCAGGAGCACTTTGAATTTTAAGTTTCACTTCCTTTTCCCTTATGGGGATACATGCATTTGGAACTGTATATCCAACACGGTTTGTGCTAGCTTCTTCAAACTTGACTCACTCAATTCGTTCTCGGTGTGCTCTCTATGCCTTGTTCCCTGTGGTGGTAGCTCTAAGCGGAGGCAAGGAACATACACTTTCATTTGAAAGCATTTGCAAAGCTGCAGAGAACTCTGAGTTCACTGGAATCTCAGCAAATGTTTATTCACCCGAACTTGTTGATACTTGGTAGAAAAAATGTGTATACCAGTTGCTCTTGGCAGCACAAATTTTGTTCTGCTAGGCTGAATCATTCCTTTGCAGGATGACTTGGATTAGTTAGGTTTTACGACATTTTCCCCTATAGGGATACATGCTTTTGGAAATCGAAATCAAACAGGGTTTGTGCTAGCTGCTTGAAAATTGACTCACTGAATGAGTTCTCATTGTGCTCTCTATGCTTTGTTACCGGTTTATGTACACCGAAGCAGAGCAGAGAAAAATAAACTTTCATTTGAAAGTGTTTGTAGAGCATCCACAGAACAGAGTTTACTGGACTCTCAGCAGATATTTTTTCACCCGATCTTGTTGATACTTGGCAGCAAAACTGAGTAGATGAGTTGCACTTGGCAGCCCTAATTTCGTCATCTTATGTTGAAGAGTTCCTTTGCAGGAACACTTTGAATTTTCAGGTTTAACTTCTTTTTTCCCTATAGGAATACATGCATTTGGAATGCTCAATCAAACACAGTTTGTGATACCTGTTTGAAACTTGGCCCACTCAATGACTTCTCAGTGGCTCTTTATGCATTGTCCCCTGCTGAAGTATCCCCAAGCAGAGGCAAGGAAAATACAGTTTCTTATGTAGGTGTTTGCAGAGCTTCCACAAAACTCCCAAGTTTACTGGAATTTCAGCGAATATTTTTTCACTTGAGCTTGTTGATACTAGGTAAGAAAGATGAGCATACCAGTTGCATTTGGCTGCCAAAATTTCGTTCTTCTACGTTGAAACATTTGCTTTCAGGAAGACATTGAATTTGGGGGGTTTCTCATCATTTTAACCTATAGGAATACATGCATTTGGAGCTCTAAATCAAACACTGTTTGTGCCAGCTGCTTGAAGCTTGACTCACTCAATTAGTTCCCGGTGTGCTCTCTGTGATTGGTTCCCTGGTGAAGTGGTCCTAAGTGGAGGCAAGGAACATTCGCTTTCCTAAGAAAGCATTTACAGTGCTTCAACAGAGCTCCAAGTTAACTGGAATCTCTGCAAATAATTACTCACCTGATCTTGATGATACTTGTCAGGAAAGATGAGTTTACCAGTTGCACTTAGCTACCCAAATTTCGTTCTTCTAGGTTGAAAAGTTCGTTTGCAGGAACGCTTTTGAATGTTTAGGTTTCACTTCCTTTTCCCTTATAGGGATACATGCATCTGGAATTATACATCAAACACGGTTTACGCTAGCTGCTTGAAACTGAAACTCACTCAACTAGTTCTCAGTGTGATCTCTATGCTTTGTTTTCTGTTGAAGTAACCCTAAGCAGAGGCAAGGGAAAGAAACTTTCTTTTGAAAGCCTTTGCAGTGATTCCACAGAACTGTGAGTTTCCTGGATTCTCAGCAAATATTTTTTCACCCTAACTTGTTGTGACTCGACAGCAAAGATAAGTAGACCAGTTGCATTTGGCTGCCCAAATTTAGATCTTCTAGGTTGAATAGTTCGTTTGCAGGAACACTTTGAAACTTGAGGTTTCACTTCATTTTCCCCTATAGGGATACATGCATTTGGAACTCTAACTCAAACGCGGTTGGTACTAGCTGCATGAAACTTGACTCCCTCAGTTAGTTCTCAGTGCACTCTCTATGCTTTGTTTCCTGTTGAAGTAGCCCTAAGCAGAGGCAAGGAAAATATACTTTCATTTGAAAGTGTTTGCAGAGCTTCCACAGAACTCTGAGTTTACTGTAATCTCAGCAACATTTTTTCACCCGATCTTGATGATACTTGGCAGCAAAGATGAGTATACCGGTTTCACTTGGCTGCCCAAATTTCGTTCTTCAGAGTTGAAGCGTTCGTTTGCAGGAGCACTTTGAATTTTAAGTTTCACTTCCTTTTCCCTTATGGGGATACATGCATTTGGAACTGTATATCCAACACGGTTTGTGCTAGCTTCTTCAAACTTGACTCACTCAATTCGTTCTCGGTGTGCTCTCTATGCCTTGTTCCCTGTGGTGGTAGCTCTAAGCGGAGGCAAGGAACATACACTTTCATTTGAAAGCATTTGCAAAGCTGCAGAGAACTCTGAGTTCACTGGAATCTCAGCAAATGTTTATTCACCCGAACTAGTTGATACTTGGTAGAAAACATGTGTATACCAGTTGCTCTTGGCAGCACAAATTTTGTTCTGCTAGGCTGAATCATTCCTTTGCAGGATGACTTGGATTAGTCAGGTTTTACTACATTTTCCCCTATATGGATACATGCTTTTGGAGATCGAAATCAAACACGGTTTGTGCTAGTTGCTTGAAAATTGACTCACTGAATGAGTTCTCATTGTGCTCTCTATGCTTTGTTACCGGTTTATGTACACCGAAGCAGAGCAGAGAAAAATAAACTTTCATTTGAAAGTGTTTGTAGAGCTTCCACAGAACAGAGTTTACTGGACTCTCAGCTGATATTTTTTCACCCGATCTTGTTGATACTTGGCAGCAAAACTGAGTAGATGAGTTGCACTTGGCAGCCCAAATTTCGTCATCTTATGTTGAAGAGTTCCTTTGCAGGAACACTTTGAATTTTCAGGTTTAACTTCTTTTTTCCCTATAGGAATACATGCATTTGGAATGCTCAATCAAACACAGTTTGTGATACCTGTTTGAAACTTGGCCCACTCAATGACTTCTCAGTGGCTCTTTATGCATTGTCCCCTGCTGAAGTATCCCCAAGCAGAGGCAAGGAAAATACACTTTCTTATGTAGGTGTTTGCAGAGCTTCCACAAAACTCCCAAGTTTACTGGAATTTCAGCGAATATTTTTTCACTTGAGCTTGTTGATACTAGGTAAGAAAGATGAGCATACCAGTTGCATTTGGCTGCCAAAATTTCGTTCTTCTACGTTGAAACATTTGCTTTCAGGAAGACATTGAATTTGGGGGGTTTCTCATCATTTTAACCTATAGGAATACATGCATTTGGAGCTCTAAATCAAACACTGTTTGTGCCAGCTGCCTGAAGCTTGACTCACTCAATTAGTTCCCGGTGTGCTCTCTTTGATTGGTTCCCTTGTGAAGTGGTCCTAAGTGGAGGCAAGGAACATTCGCTTTCCTAAGAAAGCATTTACAGTGCTTCAACAGAGCTCCAAGTTAACTGGAATCTCTGCAAATAATTACTCACCTGATCTTGATGATACTTGTCAGGAAAGATGAGTTTACCAGTTGCACTTAGCTACCCAAATTTCGTTCTTCTAGGTTGAAAAGTTCGTTTGCAGGAACGCTTTTGAATGTTTAGGTTTCACTTCCTTTTCCCATATAGGGATACATGCATCTGGAATTATACATCAAACACGGTTTAGGCTAGCTGCTTGAAACTGAAACTCACTCAACTAGTTCTCAGTGTGATCTCTATGCTTTGTTTTCTGTTGAAGTAAACCTAAGCAGAGGCAAGGGAAAGAAACTTTCATTTGAAAGCCTTGGCAGTGATTCCACAGAACTGTGAGTTTCCTGGATTCTCAGCAAATATTTTTTCACCCTAACTTGTTGTGACTCGACAGCAAAGATAAGTAGACCGGTTGCATTTGGCTGCCCAAATTTAGATCTTCTAGGTTGAATAGTTCGTTTGCAGGAACACTTTGAAATTGGAGGTTTCACTTCATTTTCCCCTATAGGGATACATGCATTTGGAACTCTAACTCAAACGCGGATGGTACTAGCTGCATGAAACTTGACTCACTCAGTTAGTTCTCAGTGCACTCTCTATGCTTTGTTTCCTGTTGAAGTAGCCCTAAGCAGAGGCAAGGAAAATATCCTTTCATTTGAAAGTGTTTGCAGAGCTTCCACAGAACTCTGAGTTTACTGGAATCTCAGCAAAATTTTTTCACCTGATCTTGATGATACTTTGCAGCAAAGATGAGTATACCGGTTTCACTTGGCTGCCCAAATTTCGTTCTTCAGGGTTGAAGCGTTCGGTTGCAGGAGCACTTTGAATTTTAAGTTTCACTTCCTTTTCCCTTATGGGGATACATGCATTTGGAACTGTATATCCAACACGGTTTGTGCTAGCTTCTTCAAACTTGACTCACTCAATTCGTTCTCGGTGTGCTCTCTATGCCTTGTTCCCTGTGGTGGTAGCTATAAGCGGAGGCAAGGAACATACACTTTCATTTGAAAGCATTTGCAAAGCTGCAGAGAACTCTGAGTTCACTGGAATCTCAGCAAATGTTTATTCACTCGAACTTGTTGATACTTGGTAGAAAAAATGTGTATACCAGTTGCTCTTGGCAGCACAAATTTTGTTCTGCTAGGCTGAATCATTCCTTTGCAGGATGACTTGGATTAGTTAGGTTTTACGACATTTTCCCCTATAGGGATACATGCTTTTGGAAATCGAAATCAAACAGGGTTTGTGCTAGCTGCTTGAAAATTGACTCACTGAATGAGTTCTCATTGTGCTCTCTATGCTTTGTTACCGGTTTATGTACACCGAAGCAGAGCAGAGAAAAATAAACTTTCATTTGAAAGTGTTTGTAGAGCATCCACAGAACAGAGTTTACTGGACTCTCAGCAGATATTTTTTCACCCTATCTTGTTGATACTTGGCAGCAAAACTGAGTAGATGAGTTGCACTTGGCAGCCCAAATTTCGTCATCTTATGTTGAAGAGTTCCTTTGCAGGAACACTTTGAATTTTCAGGTTTAACTTCTTTTTTCCCTATAGGAATACATGCATTTGGAATGCTCAATCAAACACAGTTTGTGATACCTGTTTGAAACTTGGCCCACTCAATGACTTCTCAGTGGCTCTTTATGCATTGTCCCCTGCTGAAGTATCCCCAAGCAGAGGCAAGGAAGATACACTTTCTTATGTAGGTGTTTGCAGAGCTTCCACAAAACTCCCAAGTTTACTGGAATTTCAGCGAATCTTTTTTCACTTGATCTTGTTGATACTAGGTAAGAAAGATGAGCATACCAGTTGCATTTGGCTGCCAAAATTTCGTTCTTCTACGTTGAAACATTTGCTTTCAGGAAGACATTGAATTTGGGGGGTTTCTCATCATTTTAACCTATAGGAATACATGCATTTGGAGCTCTAAATCAAACACTGTTTGTGCCAGCTGCCTGAAGCTTGACTCACTCAATTAGTTCCCGGTGTGCTCTCTGTGATTGGTTCCCTGGTGAAGTGGTCCTAAGTGGAAGCAAGGAACATTCGCTTTCCTAAGAAAGCATTTACAGTGCTTCAACAGAGCTCCAAGTTAACTGGAATCTCTGCAAATAATTACTCACCTGATCTTGATGATACTTGTCAGGAAAGATGAGTTTACCAGTTGCACTTAGCTACCCAAATTTCGTTCTTCTAGGTTGAAAAGTTCGTTTGCAGGAACGCTTTTGAATGTTTAGGTTTCACTTCCTTTTCCCTTATAGGGATACATGCATCTGGAATTATACATCAAACACGGTTTACGCTAGCTGCTTGAAACTGAAACTCACTCAACTAGTTCTCAGTGTGATCTCTATGCTTTGTTTTCTGTTGAAGTAACCCTAAGCAGAGGCAAGGGAAAGAAACTTTCATTTGAAAGCCTTGGCAGTGATTCCACAGAACTGTGAGTTTCCTGGATTCTCAGCAAATATTTTTTCACCCTAACTTGTTGTGACTCGACAGCAAAGATAAGTAGACCGGTTGCATTTGGCTGCCCAAATTTAGATCTTCTAGGTTGAATAGTTCGTTTGCAGGAACACTTTGAAATTGGAGGTTTCACTTCATTTTCCCCTATAGGGATACATGCATTTGGAACTCTAACTCAAACGCGGTTGGTACTAGCTGCATGAAACTTGACTCACTCAGTTAGTTCTCAGTGCACTCTCTATGCTTTGTTTCCTGTTGAAGTAGCCCTAAGCAGAGGCAAGGAAAATATCCTTTCATTTGAAAGTGTTTGCAGAGCTTCCACAGAACTCTGAGTTTACTGGAATCTCAGCAAAATTTTTTCACCCGATCTTGATGATACTTTGCAGCAAAGATGAGTATACCGGTTTCACTTGGCTGCCCAAATTTCGTTCTTCAGGGTTGAAGCGTTCGTTTGCAGGAGCACTTTGAATTTTAAGTTTCACTTCCTTTTCCCTTATGGGGATACATGCATTTGGAACTGTATATCCAACACGGTTTGTGCTAGCTTCTTCAAACTTGACTCACTCAATTCGTTCTCGGTGTGCTCTCTATGCCTTGTTCCCTGTGGTGGTAGCTCTAAGCGGAGGCAAGGAACATACACTTTCATTTGAAAGCATTTGCAAAGCTGCAGAGAACTCTGAGTTCACTGGAATCTCAGCAAATGTTTATTCACCCGAACTTGTTGATACTTGGTAGAAAAAATGTGTATACCAGTTGCTCTAGGCAGCACAAATTTTGTTCTGCTAGGCTGAATCATTCCTTTGCAGGATGACTTGGATAAGTCAGGTTTTACTACATTTTCCCCTATAAGGATACATGCTTTTGGAGATCGAAATCAAACACGGTTTGTGCTAGCTGCTTGAAAATTGACTCACTGAATGAGTTCTCATTGTGCTCTCTATGCTTTGTTACCGGTTTATGTACACCGAAGCAGAGCAGAGAAAAATAAACTTTCATTTGAAAGTGTTTGTAGAGCATCCACAGAACAGAGTTTACTGGACTCTCAGCAGATATTTTTTCACCCGATCTTGTTGATACTTGGCAGCAAAACTGAGTAGATGAGTTGCACTTGGCAGCCCAAATTTCATCATCTTATGTTGAAGAGTTCCTTTGCAGGAACACTTTGAATTTTCAGGTTTAACTTCTTTTTTCCC
Organism: Marmota flaviventris; assembly: GCF_047511675.1. Classification (NCBI taxonomy): domain Eukaryota; kingdom Metazoa; phylum Chordata; class Mammalia; order Rodentia; family Sciuridae; genus Marmota; species Marmota flaviventris. Next base: position 52,094 of record NW_027287754.1, read on the forward strand.
TATAGGAATACATGCATTTGGAATGCTCAATCAAACACAGTTTGTGATACCTGTTTGAAACTTGGCCCACTCAATGACTTCTCAGTGGCTCTTTATGCATTGTCCCCTGCTGAAGTATCCCCAAGCAGAGGCAAGGAAAATACACTTTCTTATGTAGGTGTTTGCAGAGCTTCCACAAAACTCCCAAGTTTACTGGAATTTCAGCGAATATTTTTTCACTTGATCTTGTTGATACTAGGTAAGAAAGATGAGCATACCAGTTGCATTTGGCTGCCAAAATTTCATTCTTCTACGTTGAAACATTTGCTTTCAGGAAGACATTGAATTTGGGGGGTTTCTCATCATTTTAACCTATAGGAATACATGCATTTGGAGCTCTAAATCAAACACTGTTTGTGCCAGCTGCCTGAAGCTTGACTCACTCAATTAGTTCCTGGTGTGCTCTCTGTGATTGGTTCCCTGGTGAAGTGGTCCTAAGTGGAGGCAAGGAACATTCGCTTTCCTAAGAAAGCATTTACAGTGCTTCAACAGAGCTCCAAGTTAACTGGAATCTCTGCAAATAATTACTCACCTGATCTTGATGATACTTGTCAGGAAAGATGAGTTTACCAGTTGCACTTAGCTACCCAAATTTCGTTCTTCTAGGTTGAAAAGTTCGTTTGCAGGAACGCTTTTGAATGTTTAGGTTTCACTTCCTTTTCCCTTATAGGGATACATGCATCTGGAATTATACATCAAACACGGTTTACGCTAGCTGCTTGAAACTGAAACTCACTCAACTAGTTCTCAGTGTGATCTCTATGCTTTGTTTTCTGTGGAAGTAACCCTAAGCAGAGGCAAGGGAAAGAAACTTTCATTTGAAAGCCTTTGCAGTGATTCCACAGAACTGTGAGTTTCCTGGATTCTCAGCAAATATTTTTTCACCCTAACTTGTTGTGACTCGACAGCAAAGATAAGTAGACCGGTTGCATTTGGCTGCCCAAATTTAGATCTTCTAGGTTGAATAGTTCGTTTGCAGGAACACTTTGAAATTGGAGGTTTCACTTCATTTTCCCCTATAGGGATACATGCATTTGGAACTCTAACTCAAACGCCGTTGGTACTAGCTGCATGAAACTTGACTCACTCAGTTAGTTCTCAGTGCACTCTCTATGCTTTGTTTCCTGTTGAAGTAGCCCTAAGCAGAGGCAAGGAAAATATCATTTCATTTGAAAGTGTTTGCAGAGCTTCCACAGAACTCTGAGTTTACTGGAATCTCAGCAAAATTTTTTCACCCGATCTTGATGATACTTGGCAGCAAAGATGAGTATACTGGTTTCACTTGGCTGCCCAAATTTCGTTTTTCAGGGTTGAAGCGTTCGTTTGCAGGAGGACTTTGAATTTTAAGTTTCACTTCCTTTTCCCTTATGGGGATACATGCATTTGGAACTGTATATCCAACACGGTTTGTGCTAGCTTCTTCAAACTTGACTCACTCAATTCGTTCTCAGTGTGCTCTCTATGCTTTGTTCCCTGTGGTGGTAGCTCTAAGCGGAGGCAAGGAACATACACTTTCATTTGAAAGCATTTGCAAAGCTGCAGAGAACTCTGAGTTTACTGGAATCTCAGCAAATGTTTATTCACCCGAACTTGTTGATACTTGGTAGAAAAAATGTGTATACCAGTTGCTCTTGGCAGCACAAATTTTGTTCTGCTAGGCTGAATCATTCCTTTGCAGGATGACTTGGATTAGTTAGGTTTTACTACATTTTCCCCTATAGGGATACATGCTTTTGGAAATCGAAATCAAACACGGTTTGTGCTAGCTGCTTGAAAATTGACTCACTGAATGAGTTCTCATTGTGCTCTCTATGCTTTGTTACTGGTTTATGTACACCGAATCAGAGCAGAGAAAAATAAACTTTCATTTGAAAGTGTTTGTAGAGCATCCACAGAACAGAGTTTACTGGACTCTCAGCAGATATTTTTTCACCCGATCTTGTTGATACTTGGCAGCAAAACTGAGTAGATGAGTTGCACTTGGCAGCCCAAATTTCGTCATCTTATGTTGAAGAGTTCCTTTGCAGGAACACTTTGAATTTTCAGGTTTAACTTCTTTTTTCCCTATAGGAATACATGCATTTGGAATGCTCAATCAAACACAGTTTGTGATACCTGTTTGAAACTTGGCCCACTCAATGACTTCTCAGTGGCTCTTTATGCATTGTCCCCTGCTGAAGTATCCCCCAGCAGATGCAAGGAAAATACACTTTCTTATGTAAGTGTTTGCAGAGCTTCCACAAAACTCCCAAGTTTACTGGAATTTCAGCGAATCTTTTTTCACTTGAGCTTGTTGATACTAGGTAAGAAAGATGAGCATACCAGTTGCATTTGGCTTCCAAAATTTCGTTCTTCTACGTTGAAACATTTGCTTTCAGGAAGACATTGAATTTTGGGGGTTTCTCTTCATTTTAACCTATATGAATACATGCATTTGGAACGCTAAATCAAACACACTTTGTGCTAGCTCCTTGAAGCTTGACTCACTCAATTAGTTCCCGGTGTGCTCTCTGTGATTGGTTCCCTGGTGAAGTGGTCCTAAGTGGAGGCAAGGAACATTCGCTTTCCTAAGAAAGCATTTACCGAGCTTCAACAGAGCTCCGAGTTAACTGGAATCTCTGCAAATATTTACTCACCTGATCTTGATGACACTTGTCAGGAAAGACGAGTTTACCAGTTGCACTTAGCTACCCAAATTTCGTTCTTCTAGGTTGAAAAGTTCGTTTGCAGGAACGCTTTTGAATGTTTAGGTTTCACTTCCTTTTCCCTTATAGGGATACATGCATCTGGAATTATACATCAAACACTGTTTATGCTAGCTGCTTGAAACTGAAACTCACTCAACTAGTTCTCAGTGTGATCTCTATGCTTTGTTTTCTGTGGAAGTAACCATAAGCAGAGGCAAGGGAAAGAAACTTTCATTCGAAAGCCTTTGCAGTGATTCCACAGAACTGTGAGTTTCCTGGATTCTCAGCAAATATTTTTTCACCCTAACTTGTTGTGACTCGACAGCAAAGATAAGTAGACCGGTTGCATTTGGCTGCCCAAATTTAGATGTTCTAGGTTGAATAGTTCGTTTGCAGGAACACTTTGAAATTGGAGGTTTCACTTCATTTTCCCCTATAGGGATACATGCATTTGGAACTCTAACTCAAACGCGGTTGGTACTAGCTGCATGAAACTTGACTCACTCAGTTAGTTCTCAGTGCACTCTCTATGCTTTGTTTCCTGTTGAAGTAGCCCTAAGCAGAGGCAAGGAAAATATCCTTTCATTTGAAAGTGTTTGCAGAGCTTCCACAGAACTCTGAGTTTACTGGAATCTCAGCAACATTTTTTCACCCGATCTTGATGATACTTGGCAGCAAAGATGAGTATACCGGTTTCAATTGGCTGCCCAAATTTCGTTCTTCAGGGTTGAAGCCTTCCTTTGCAGGAGCACTTTGAATTTTAAGTTTCACTTCCTTTTCCCTTATGGGGATAAATGCATTTGGAACTGTATATCCAACACGGTTTGTGCTAGCTTCTTCAAACTTGACTCACTCAATTCGTTCTCGGTGTGCTCTCTAGGCTTTGTTCCCTGTGGTAGTAGCTCTAAGCGGAGGCAAGGAACATACACTTTCATTTGAAAGCATTTGCAAAGCTTGCACAGAACTCTGAGTTTACTGGAATCTCAGCAAATGTTTATTCACCCGAACTTGTTGATACTTGGTAGAAAAAATGTGTATACAAGTTGCTCTTGGCAGCACAAATTCTGTTCTGCTAGGCTGAATCATTCCTTTGCAGGATGACTTGGATTAGTCAGGTTTTACTACATTTTCCCCTATAGGGATACATGCTTTTGGAGATCGAAATCAAACACGGTTTGTGCTAGCTGCTTGAAAATTGACTCACTGAATGAATTCTCATTCTGCTCTCTATGCTTTGTTACCAGTTTATGTACACCGAAGCAGAGCAGAGAAAAATAAACTTTCATTTGAAAGTGTTTGTAGAGCATCCACAGAACAGAGTTTACTGGACCCTCAGCAAATATTTTTTCACCCGATCTTGTTGATACTTGGCAGCAAAACTGAGTAGATGAGTTGCACTTGGCAGCCCAAATTTCGTCATCTTATGTTGAAGAGTTCCTTTGCAGGAACACTTTGAATTTTCAGGTTTAACTTCTTTTTTCCCTATAGGAATACATGCATTTGGAATGCTCATTCAAACACAGTTTGTGATACCTGTTTGAAACTTGGCCCACTCAATGACTTCTCAGTGGCTCTTTATGCATTGTCCCCTGCTGAAGTATCCCCCAGCAGAGGCAAGGAAAATACACTTTCTTATGTAAGTGTTTGCAGAGCTTCCACAAAACTCCCAAGTTTACTGGAATTTCAGCGAATCTTTTTTCACTTGATCTGGTTGATACTAGGTAAGAAAGATGAGCATACCAGTTGCATTTGGCTGCCAAAATTTCGTTCTTCTACGTTGAAACATTTGCTTTCAGGAAGACATTGAATTTTGGGGGTTTCTCTTCATTTTAACCTATAGGAATACATGCATTTGGAACGCTAAATCAAACACTCTTTGTGCTAGCTGCTTGAAGCTTGACTCACTCAATTAGTTCCTGGTGTGCTCTCTGTGATTGGTTCCCTGGTGTAGTGGTCCTAAGTGGAGGCAAGGAACATTCGCTTTCCTAAGAAAGCATTTACCGAGCTTCAACAGAGCTCCGAGTTAACTGGAATCTCTGCAAATATTTACTCACCTGATATTGATGACACTTGTCAGGAAAGACGAGTTTACCAGTTGCACTTAGCTACCCAAATTTCGTTCTTCTAAGTTGAAAAGTTCGTTTGCAGGAACGCTTTTGAATGTTTAGGTTTCACTTCCTTTTCCCTTATAGGGATACATGCATCTGGAATTATACATCAAACACGGTTTATGCTAGCTGCTTGAAACTGAAACTCACTCAACTAGTTCTCAGTGTGATCTCTATGCTTTGTTTTCTGTGGAAGTAACCGTAAGCAGAAGCAAGGGAAAGAAACTTTCATTTGAAAGCCTTTGCAGTGATTCCACAGAACTGTGAGTTTCCTGGATTCTCAGCAAATATTTTTTCACCCTAACTTGTTGTGACTCGACAGCAAAGATAAGTAGACCGGTTGCATTTGGCTGCCCAAATTTAGATGTTCTAGGTTGAATAGTTCGTTTGCAGGAACACTTTGAAATTGGAGGTTTCACTTCATTTTCCCCTATAGGGATACATGCATTTGGAACTCTAACTCAAACGCGGTTGGTACTAGCTGCATGAAAGTTGACTCACTCAGTTAGTTCTCAGTGCACTCTCTATGCTTTGTTTCCTGTTGAAGTAGCCCTAAGCAGAGGCAAGGAAAATATACTTTCATTTGAAAGTGTTTGCAGAGCTTCCACAGAACTCTGAGTTTACTGGAATCTCAGCAACATTTTTTCACCCGAATTTGATGATACTTGGCAGCAAAGATGAGTATACCGGTTTCACTTGGCTGCCCAAATTTCGTTCTTCAAGGTTGAAGCGTTCGTTTGCAGGAGCACTTTGAATTTTAAGTTTCACTTCCTTTTCCCTTATGGGGATACATGCATTTGGAACTGTATATCCAACACGGTTTCTGCTAGCTTCTTCAAACTTGACTCACTCAATTCGTTCTCGGTGTGCTCTCTAGGCTTTGTTCCCTGTGGTAGTAGCTCTAAGCGGAGGCAAGGAACATACACTTTCATTTGAAAGCATTTGCAAAGCTTGCACAGAACTCTGAGTTTACTGGAATCTCAGCAAATGTTTATTCACCCGAACTTGTTGATACTTGGTAGAAAAAATGTGTACACCAGTTGCTCTTGGCAGCACAAATTCTGTTCTGCTAGGCTGAATCATTCCTTTGCAGGATGACTTGGATTAGTTAGGTTTTACTACATGTTCCCCTATAGGGATACATGCTTTTGGAAATCGAAATCAAACACAGTTTGTGCTAGCTGCTTGAAAATTGACTAACTGAATGAATTCTCAGTGTGCTCTCTATGCTTTGTTACCGGTTTACGTACACCGAAGCAGAGCAGAGAAAAATAAACTTTCATTTGAAAGTGTTTGTAGAGCATCCACAGAACAGAGTTTACTGGACTCTCAGCAGATATTTTTTCACCCGATCTTGTTGATACTTGGCAGCAAAACTGAGTAGATGAGTTGCACTTGGCAGCCCAAATTTCTTCATCTTATGTTGAAGAGTTCCTTTGCAGGAACACTTTGAATTTTCAGGTTTAACTTCTTTTTTCCCTATAGGAATACATGCATTTGGAATGCTCAATCAAACACAGTTTGTGATACCTGTTTGAAACTTGGCCCACTCAATGACTTCTCAGTGGCTCTTTATGCATTGTCCCCTGCTGAAGTATCCCCCAGCAGAGGCAAGGAAAATACACTTTCTTATGTAAGTGTTTGCAGAGCTTCCACAAAACTCCCAAGTTTACTGGAATTTCAGCGAATATTTTTTCACTTGAGCTTGTTGATACTAGGTAAGAAAGATGAGCATACCAGTTGCATTTGGCTGCCAAAATTTCGTTCTTCTACGTTGAAACATTTGCTTTCAGGAAGACATTGAATTTTGGGGGTTTCTCTTCATTTTAACCTATAGGAATACATGCATTTGGAACGCTAAATCAAACACTCTTTGTGCTAGCTGCTTGAAGCTTGACTCACTCAATTAGTTCCCGGTGTGCTCTCTGTGATTGGTTCCCTGGTGAAGTGGTCCTAAGTGGAGGCAAGGAACATTCGCTTTCCTAAGAAAGCATTTACCGAGCTTCAACAGAGCTCCGAGTTAACTGGAATCTCTGCAAATAATTACTCACCTGATCTTGATGATACTTGTCAGGAAAGATGAGTTTACCAGTTGCACTTAGCTACCCAAATTTCGTTCTTCTAGGTTGAAAAGTTCGTTTGCAGGAACGCTTTTGAATGTTTAGGTTTCACTTCCTTTTCCCTTATAGGGATACATGCATCTGGAATTATACATCAAACACGGTTTACGCTAGCTGCTTGAAACTGAAACTCACTCAACTAGTTCTCAGTGTGATCTCTATGCTTTGTTTTCTGTTGAAGTAACCCTAAGCAGAGGCAAGGGAAAGAAACTTTCATTTGAAAGCATTTGCAGTGATTCCACAGAACTGTGAGTTTCCTGGATTCTCAGCAAATAATTTTTCACCCTAACTTGTTGTGACTCGACAGCAAAGATAAGTAGACCGGTTGCATTTGGCTGCCCAAATTTAGATGTTCTAGGTTGAATAGTTCGTTTGCAGGAACACTTTGAAATTGGAGGTTTCACTTCATTTTCCCCTATAGGGATACATGCATTTGGAACTCTAACTCAAACGCGGTTGGTACTAGCTGCATGAAAGTTGACTCACTCAGTTAGTTCTCAGTGCACTCTCTATGCTTTGTTTCCTGTTGAAGTAGCCCTAAGCAGAGGCAAGGAAAATATCCTTTCATTTGAAAGTGTTTGCAGAGCTTCCACAGAACTCTGAGTTTACTGGAATCTCAGCAAAATTTTTTCACCCGATCTTGATGATACTTGGCAGCAAAGATGAGTATACCGGTTTCACTTGGCTGCCCAAATTTCGTTCTTCAGGGTTGAAGCGTTCCTTTGCAGGAGCACTTTGAATTTTAAGTTTCACTTCCTTTTCCCTTATGGGGATACATGCATTTGGAACTGTATATCCAACACGGTTTCTGCTAGCTTCTTCAAACTTGACTCACTCAATTCGTTCTCGGTGTGCTCTCTAGGCTTTGTTCCCTGTGGTAGTAGCTCTAAGCGGAGGCAAGGAACATACACTTTCATTTGAAAGCATTTGCAAAGCTTGCACAGAACTCTGAGTTTACTGGAATCTCAGCAAATGTTTATTCACCCGAACTTGTTGATACTTGGTAGAAAAAATGTGTACACCAGTTGCTCTTGGCAGCACAAATTCTGTTCTGCTAGGCTGAATCATTCCTTTGCAGGATGACTTGGATTAGTTAGGTTTTACTACATGTTCCCCTATAGGGATACATGCTTTTGGAAATCGAAATCAAACACAGTTTGTGCTAGCTGCTTGAAAATTGACTAACTGAATGAATTCTCAGTGTGCTCTCTATGCTTTGTTACCGGTTTACGTACACCGAAGCAGAGCAGAGAAAAATAAACTTTCATTTGAAAGTGTTTGTAGAGCATCCACAGAACAGAGTTTACTGGACTCTCAGCAGATATTTTTTCACCCGATCTTGTTGATACTTGGCAGCAAAACTGAGTAGATGAGTTGCACTTGGCAGCCCAAATTTCTTCATCTTATGTTGAAGAGTTCCTTTGCAGGAACACTTTGAATTTTCAGGTTTAACTTCTTTTTTCCCTATAGGAATACATGCATTTGGAATGCTCAATCAAACACAGTTTGTGATACCTGTTTGAAACTTGGCCCACTCAATGACTTCTCAGTGGCTCTTTATGCATTGTCCCCTGCTGAAGTATCCCCCAGCAGAGGCAAGGAAAATACACTTTCTTATGTAAGTGTTTGCAGAGCTTCCACAAAACTCCCAAGTTTACTGGAATTTCAGCGAATATTTTTTCACTTGAGCTTGTTGATACTAGGTAAGAAAGATGAGCATACCAGTTGCATTTGGCTGCCAAAATTTCGTTCTTCTACGTTGAAACATTTGCTTTCAGGAAGACATTGAATTTTGGGGGTTTCTCTTCATTTTAACCTATAGGAATACATGCATTTGGAACGCTAAATCAAACACTCTTTGTGCTAGCTGCTTGAAGCTTGACTCACTCAATTAGTTCCCGGTGTGCTCTCTGTGATTGGTTCCCTGGTGAAGTGGTCCTAAGTGGAGGCAAGGAACATTCGCTTTCCTAAGAAAGCATTTACCGAGCTTCAACAGAGCTCCGAGTTAACTGGAATCTCTGCAAATAATTACTCACCTGATCTTGATGATACTTGTCAGGAAAGATGAGTTTACCAGTTGCACTTAGCTACCCAAATTTCGTTCTTCTAGGTTGAAAAGTTCGTTTGCAGGAATGCTTTTGAATGTTTAGGTTTCACTTCCTTTTCCCTTATACGGATACATGCATCTGGAATTATACATCAAACACGGTTTACGCTAGCTGCTTGAAACTGAAACTCACTCAACTAGTTCTCAGTGTGATCTCTATGCTTTGTTTTCTGTTGAAGTAACCCTAAGCAGAGGCAAGGGAAAGAAACTTTCATTTGAAAGCATTTGCAGTGATTCCACAGAACTGTGAGTTTCCTGGATTCTCAGCAAATAATTTTTCACCCTAACTTGTTGTGACTCGACAGCAAAGATAAGTAGACCGGTTGCATTTGGCTGCCCAAATTTAGATGTTCTAGGTTGAATAGTTCGTTTGCAGGAACACTTTGAAATTGGAGGTTTCACTTCATTTTCCCCTATAGGGATACATGCATTTGGAACTCTAACTCAAACGCGGTTGGTACTAGCTGCATGAAAGTTGACTCACTCAGTTAGTTCTCAGTGCACTCTCTATGCTTTGTTTCCTGTTGAAGTAGCCCTAAGCAGAGGCAAGGAAAATATCCTTTCATTTGAAAGTGTTTGCAGAGCTTCCACAGAACTCTGAGTTTACTGGAATCTCAGCAAAATTTTTTCACCCGATCTTGATGATACTTGGCAGCAAAGATGAGTATACCGGTTTCACTTGGCTGCCCAAATTTCGTTCTTCAGGGTTGAAGCGTTCCTTTGCAGGAGCACTTTGAATTTTAAGTTTCACTTCCTTTTCCCTTATGGGGATACATGCATTTGGAACTGTATATCCAACACGGTTTGTGCTAGCTTCTTCAAACTTGACTCACTCAATTCGTTCTCAGTGTGCTCTCTATGCCTTGTTCCCTGTGGTGGTAGCTCTAAGCGGAGGCAAGGAACATACACTTTCATTTGAAAGCATTTGCAAAGCTGCAGAGAACTCTGAGTTCACTGGAATCTCAGCAAATGTTTATTCACCCGAACTTGTTGATACTTGGTAGAAAAAATGTGTATACCAGTTGCTCTTGGCAGCACAAATTTTGTTATGCTAGGCTGAATCATTCCTTTGCAGGATGACTTGGATTAGTCAGGTTTTACTACATTTTCCCCTATAGGGATACATGCTTTTGGAGATCGAAATCAAACACGGTTTGTGCTAGCTGCTTGAAAATTGACTCACTGAATGAGTTCTCATTGTGCTCTCTATGCTTTGTTACCGGTTTATGTACACCGAAGCAGAGCAGAGAAAAATAAACTTTCATTTGAAAGTGTTTGTAGAGCATCCACAGAACAGAGTTTACTGGACTCTCAGCAGATATTTTTTCACCCGATCTTGTTGATACTTGGCAGCAAAACTTAGTAGATGAGTTGCACTTGGCAGCCCAAATTTCTTCATCTTATGTTGAAGAGTTCCTTTGCAGGAACACTTTGAATTCTCAGGTTTAACTTCTTTTTCCCTATAGGAATACATGCATTTGGAATGCTCAATCAAACACAGTTTGTGATACCTGTTTGAAACTTGGCCCACTCAATGACTTCTCAGTGGCTCTTTATGCATTGTCCCCTGCTGAAGTATCCCCAAGCAGAGGCAAGGAAAATACACTTTCTTATGTAGGTGTTTGCAGAGCTTCCACAAAACTCCCAAGTTTACTGGAATTTCAGCGAATATTTTTTCACTTGAGCTTGTTGATACTAGGTAAGAAAGATGAGCATACCAGTTGCATTTGGCTGCCAAAATTTCGTTCTTCTACGTTGAAACATTTGCTTTCAGGAAGACATTGAATTTGGGGGTTTCTCATCATTTTAACCTATAGGAATACATGCATTTGGAGCTCTAAATCAAACACTGTTTGTGCCAGCTGCTTGAAGCTTGACTCACTCAATTAGTTCCCGGTGTGCTCTCTGTGATTGGTTCCCTGGTGAAGTGGTCCTAAGTGGAGGCAAGGAACATTCGCTTTCCTAAGAAAGCATTTACAGTGCTTCAACAGAGCTCCAAGTTAACTGGAATCTCTGCAAATAATTACTCACCTGATCTTGATGATACTTGTCAGGAAAGATGAGTTTACCAGTTGCACTTAGCTACCCAAATTTCGTTCTTCTAGGTTGAAAAGTTCGTTTGCAGGAACGCTTTTGAATGTTTAGGTTTCACTTCCTTTTCCCTTATAGGGATACATGCATCTGGAATTATACATCAAACACGGTTTACGCTAGCTGCTTGAAACTGAAACTCACTCAACTAGTTCTCAGTGTGATCTCTATGCTTTGTTTTCTGTGGAAGTAACCCTAAGCAGAGGCAAGGGAAAGAAACTTTCATTTGAAAGCCTTGGCAGTGATTCCACAGAACTGTGAGTTTCCTGGATTCTCAGCAAATATTTTTTCACCCTAACTTGTTGTGACTCGACAGCAAAGATAAGTAGACCGGTTGCATTTGGCTGCCCAAATTGAGATCTTCTAGGTTGAATAGTTCGTTTGCAGGAACACTTTGAAATTGGAGGTTTCACTTCATTTTCCCCTATAGGGATACATGCATTTGGAACTCTAACTCAAACGCGGTTGGGACTAGCTGCATGAAACTTGACTCACTCAGTTAGTTCTCAGTGCACTCTCTATGCTTTGTTTCCTGTTGAAGTAGCCCTAAGCAGAGGCAAGGAAAATATCCTTTCATTTGAAAGTGTTTGCAGAGCTTCCACAGAACTCTGAGTTTACTGGAATCTCAGCAAAATTTTTTCACCCGATCTTGATGATACTTGGCAGCAAAGATGAGTATACCGGTTTCACTTGGCTGCCCAAATTTCGTTCTTCAGGGTTGAAGAGTTCGTTTGCAGGAGCACTTTGAATTTTAAGTTTCACTTCCTTTTCCCTTATGGGGATACATGCATTTGGAACTGTATATCCAACACGGTTTGTGCTAGCTTCTTCAAACTTGACTCACTCAATTCGTTCTCGGTGTGCTCTCTATGCCTTGTTCCCTGTGGTGGTAGCTCTAAGCGGAGGCAAGGAACATACACTTTCATTTGAAAGCATTTGCAAAGCTGCAGAGAACTCTGAGTTCACTGGAATCTCAGCAAATGTTTATTCACCCGAACTTGTTGATACTTGGTAGAAAAAATGTGTATACCAGTTGCTCTTGGCAGCACAAATTTTGTTCTGCTAGGCTGAATCATTCCTTTGCAGGATGACTTGGAATAGTCAGGTTTTACTACATTTTCCCCTATAGGGATACATGCTTTTGGAGATCGAAATCAAACACGGTTTGTGCTAGCTGCTTGAAAATTGACTAACTGAATGAGTTCTCATTGTGCTCTCTATGCTTTGTTACCGGTTTATGTACACCGAAGCAGAGCAGAGAAAAACACTTTCATTTGAAAGTGTTTGTAGAGCATCCACAGAACAGAGTTTACTGGACTCTCAGCAGATATTTTTTCACCCGATCTTGTTGATACTTGGCAGCAAAACTGAGTAGATGAGTTGCACTTGGCAGCCCAAATTTCGTCATCTTATGTTGAAAAGTTCCTTTGCAGGAACACTTTGAATTTTCAGGTTTAACTTCTTATTTCCCTATAGGAATACATGCATTTGGAATGCTCAATCAAACACAGTTTGTGATACCTGTTTGAAACTTGGCCCACTCAATGACTTCTCAGTGGCTCTTTATGCATTGTCCCCTACTGAAGTATCCCCAAGCAGAGGCAAGGAAAATACACTTTCTTATATAGGTGTTTGCAGTGCTTCCACAAAACTCCCAAGTTTACTGGAATTTCAGCGAATATTTTTTCACTTGAGCTTGTTGATACTAGGTAAGAAAGATGAGCATACCAGTTGCATTTACCTGCCAAAATTTCGTTCTTCTACGTTGAAACATTTGCTTTCAGGAAGACATTGAATTTGGGGGGTTTCTCATCATTTTAACCTATAGGAATACATGCATTTGGAGCTCTAAATCAAACACTGTTTGTGCCAGCTGCCTGAAGCTTGACTCACTCAATTAGTTCCCAGTGTGCTCTCTGTGATTGGTTCCCTGGTGAAGTGGTCCTAAGTGGAGGCAAGGAACATTCGCTTTCCTAAGAAAGCATTTACAGTGCTTCAACAGAGCTCCAAGTTAACTGGAATCTCTGCAAATAATTACTCACCTGATCTTGATGATACTTGTCAGGAAAGATGAGTTTACCAGTTGCACTTAGCTACCCAAATTTCGTTCTTCTAGGTTGAAAAGTTCGTTTGCAGGAACGCTTTTGAATGTTTAGGTTTCACTTCCTTTTCCCTTATAGGGATACATGCATCTGTAATTATACATCAAACACGGTTTACGCTAGCTGCTTGAAACTGAAACTCACTCAACTAGTTCTCAGTGTGATCTCTATGCTTTGTTTTCTGTTGAAGTAACCCTAAGCAGAGGCAAGGGAAAGAAACTTTCATTTGAAAGCCTTTGCAGTGATTCCACAGAACTGTGAGTTTCCTGGATTCTCAGCAAATATTTTTTCACCCTAACTTGTTGTGACTCGACAGCAAAGATAAATAGACCGGTTGCATTTGGCTGCCCAAATTTAGATCTTCTAGGTTGAATAGTTTGTTTGCAGGAACACTTTGAAATTGGAGGTTTCACTTCATTTTCCCCTATAGGGATACATGCATTTGGAACTCTAACTCAAACGCGGTTGGTACTAGCTGCATGAAACTTGACTCACTCAGTTAGTTCTCAGTGCACTCTCTATGCTTTGTTTCCTGTTGAAGTAGCCCTAAGCAGAGGCAAGGAAAATATCCTTTCATTTGAAAGTGTTTGCAGAGCTTCCACAGAACTCTGAGTTTACTGGAATCTCAGCAAAATTTTTTCACCCGATCTTGATGATACTTGGCAGCAAAGATGAGTATACCGGTTTCACTTGGCTGCCCAAATTTCGTTCTTCAGGGTTGAAGCGTTCGTTTGCAGGAGCACTTTGAATTTTAAGTTTCACTTCCTTTTCCCTTATGGGGATACATGCATTTGGAACTGTATATCCAACACGGTTTGTGCTAGCTTCTTCAAACTTGACTCACTCAATTCGTTCTCAGGTGTGCTCTCTATGCCTTGTTCCCTGTGGTGGTAGCTCTAAGCGGAGGCAAGGAACATACACTTTCATTTGAAAGCATTTGCAAAGCTGCAGAGAACTCTGAGTTCACTGGAATCTCAGCAAATGTTTATTCACCCGAACTTGTTGATACTTGGTAGAAAAAATGTGTATACCAGTTGCTCTTGGCAGCACAAATTTTGTTCTGCTAGGCTGAATCATTCCTTTGCAGGATGACTTGGATTAGTCAGGTTTTACTACATTTTCCCCTATAGGGATACATGCTTTTGGAGATCGAAATCAAACTCGGTTTGTGCTAGCTGCTTGAAAATTGACTCACTGAATGAGTTCTCATTGTGCTCTCTATGCTTTGTTACCGGTTTATGTACACCGAAGCAGAGCAGAGAAAAATAAACTTTCATTTGAAAGTGTTTGTAGAGCATCCACAGAACAGAGTTTACTGGACTCTCAGCAGATATTTTTTCACCCGATCTTGTTGATACTTGGCAGCAAAACTGAGTAGATGAGTTGCACTTGGCAGCCCAAATTTCGTCATCTTATGTTGAAGAGTTCCTTTGCAGGAACACTTTGAATTTTCAGGTTTAACTTCTTTTTTTCCCTATAGGAATACATGCATTTGGAATGCTCAATCAAACACAGTTTGTGATACCTGTTTGAAACTTGGCCCACTCAATGACTTCTCAGTGGCTCTTTATGCATTGTCCCCTGCTGAAGTATCCCCAAGCAGAGGCAAGGAAAATACACTTTCTTATGTAGGTGTTTGCAGAGCTTCCACAAAACTCCCAAGTTTACTGGAATTTCAGCGAATATTTTTTCACTTGAGCTTGTTGATACTAGGTAAGAAAGATGAGCATACCAGTTGCATTTGGCTGCCAAAATTTCGTTCTTCTACGTTGAAACATTTGCTTTCAGGAAGACATTGAATTTGGGGGGTTTCTCATCATTTTAACCTATAGGAATACATGCATTTGGAGCTCTAAATCAAACACAGTTTGTGCCAGCTGCCTGAAGCTTGACTCACTCAATTAGTTCCCGGTGTGCTCTCTGTGATTGGTTCCCTGGTGAAGTGGTCCTAAGTGGAGGCAAGGAACATTCGCTTTCCTAAGAAAGCATTTACAGTGCTTCAACAGAGCTCCAAGTTAACTGGAATCTCTGCAAATAATTACTCACCTGATCTTGATGATACTTGTCAGGAAAGATGAGTTTACCAGTTGCACTTAGCTACCCAAATTTCGTTCTTCTAGGTTGAAAAGTTCGTTTGCAGGAACGCTTTTGAATGTTTAGGTTTCACTTCCTTTTCCCTTATAGGGATACATGCATCTGGAATTATACATCAAACACGGTTTACGCTAGCTGCTTGAAACTGAAACTCACTCAACTAGTTCTCAGTGTGATCTCCATGCTTTGTTTTCTGTTGAAGTAACCCTAAGCAGAGGCAAGGGAAAGAAACTTTCATTTGAAAGCCTTTGCAGTGATTCCACAGAACTTTGAGTTTCCTGGATTCTCAGCAAATATTTTTTCACCCTAACTTGTTGTGACTCAACAGCAAAGATAAGTAGACCGGTTGCATTTGGCTGCCCAAATTTAGATCTTCTAGGTTGAATAGTTCGTTTGCAGGAACACTTTGAAATTGGAGGTTTCACTTCATTTTCCCCTATAGGGATACATGCATTTGGAACTCTAACTCAAACGCGGTTGGTACTAGCTGCATGAAACTTGACTCACTCAGTTAGTTCTCAGTGCACTCTCTATGCTTTGTTTCCTGTTGAAGTAGCCCTAAGCAGAGGCAAGGAAAATATCCTTTCATTTGAAAGTGTTTGCAGAGCTTCCACAGAACTCTGAGTTTACTGGAATCTCAGCAAAATTTTTTCACCCGAACTTGATGATACTTGGCAGCAAAGATGAGTATACCGGTTTCACTTGGCTGCCCAAATTTCGTTCTTCAGGGTTGAAGTGTTCGTTTGCAGGAGCACTTTGAATTTTAAGTTTCACTTCCTTTTCCCTTATGGGGATACATGCATTTG
The DNA here is from genome assembly GCF_047511675.1 of Marmota flaviventris. Lineage (NCBI taxonomy): Eukaryota > Metazoa > Chordata > Mammalia > Rodentia > Sciuridae > Marmota > Marmota flaviventris. The sequence goes on from NW_027287754.1 coordinate 68,248, forward strand.
GAACTGTATATCCAACACGGTTTGTGCTAGCTTCTTCAAACTTGACTCACTCAATTCGTTCTTGGTGTGCTCTCTATGCCTTGTTCCCTGTGGTGGTAGCTCTAAGCGGAGGCAAGGAACATACACTTTCATTTGAAAGCATTTGCAAAGCTGCAGAGAACTCTGAGTTTACTGGAATCTCAGCAAATGTTTATTCACCCGAACTTGTTGATACTTGGTAGAAAAAATGTGTATACCAGTTGCTCTTGGCAGCACAAATTTTGTTTTGCTAGGCTGAATCATTCCTTTGCAGGATGACTTGGATTCGTTAGGTTTTACTACATTTTCCCCTATAGGGATACATGCTTTTGGAAATCGAAATCAAAAACGATTTGTGCTAGCTGCTTGAAAATTGACTCACTGAATGAGTTCTCATTGTGCTCTCTATGCTTTGTTACCGGTTTATGTACACCGAAGCAAAGCAGAGAAAAATAAACTTTCATTTGAAAGTGTTTGTAGAGCATCCACAGAACAGAGTTTACTGGACTCTCAGCAAATATTTTTTTACCCGATCTTGTTGATACTTGGCAGCAAAACTGAGTAGATGAGTTGCACTTGGCAGCCCAAATTTCGTCATCTTATGTTGAAGAGTTCCTTTGCAGGAACACTTTGAATTTTCAGGTTTAACTTCTTTTTTCCCTATAGGAATACATGCATTTGGAATGCTCAATCAAACACAGTTTGTGATACCTGTTTGAAACTTGGCCCACTCAATGACTTCTCAGTGGCTCTTTATGCATTGCGCCCCGGCTGAAGTATCCCCCAGCAGAGGCAAGGAAAATACACTTTCTTATGTAAGTGTTTGCAGAGCTTCTACAAAACTCCCAAGTTTACTGGAATTTCAGCGAATCTTTTTTCACTTGATCTTGTTGATACTAGGTAAGAAAGATGAGCATACCAGTTGCATTTGGCTGCCAAAATTTCGATATTCTACGTTGAAACATTTGCTTTCAGGAAGACATTGAATTTTGGGGGTTTCTCTTCATTTTAACCTATAGGAATACATGCATTT